>NW_028321911.1:909090-1060606 GCF_036245765.1 Copidosoma floridanum
ATTTTTTTTTAACAAGTTTATTAAAATGTTTCCTGAATAAAGAAGTAAGCCTTAAAATCGTATAATCAATTTATAAAGAAGATGCTTGGAATTGGAACAATGACAATGGAATTGCAATGCAACACAGTAAAAATCGTGTTAGGGAAAGTGGGGGGGGGGGCGGAAGTGGCAGAAAAATTGTGTGGTGGCAGTGGAGGGGTGGTAAGTGGTCAGTGGGGGGAAACTTAATCTAATATTTATTAGGTTAAAGTAACGTAGAAATGAAAAGAGTGTTTCCTTAATTTGTGGAGGGCAGTAGGGGGACGGTGAGGGTCTCTTGGTGGCAGTGGGGAGCGGTCAAGGGGCAAGGGGGGGGGTTATGTGGGATGCCCCACACATTAAACTATATAATAAAGAAAGATATACATGTATACAATTAAATAATTGTTTTTTATATAATGGCATGTTCCTCTTTTATATACATGGATTTTTCTATTTACCATTTTACTGACTTTTACTAGATCGTAGTTGATCCCAACCTTTCTGATTATGTTGGTTTTTACAGTTTATACTTCTGTTACGATATATTCTATTCTATAGTAATGTATTGCAATGATTAAACTTCTATCCATGGAGCTTACTGTCACTTTTAATTATACAATACTTGTAAAAACTGACCCTTATTCGTTAACCCAAAATGCCACATGTCAGACTGTTTAAACCACTCTAGTCTTTTAGCTGCTAGGAATACAGCTTTACTGTAGACGTAATTATAAATTAAAGTTGGCATCCAAAAAAGTTTAAAAATTTTTTAATTTAAACGCAGTTTCTTGCGCATAAAGACAATATTACATAAAATCTATTTTATGCAACTATTAATGCTAGTAAGACAAGTCTGCTGGTTTTACATTAAGTTTTGTAGGCATTTTACTAAAAATAAAAACTTCTTCAAAACGAAAGTTTGCATTAAGTGGAAAGATGACTGTTAAATTTACAAGATTTTTAATGTGTAGTTTGAAAAAGTGGTAAAAAGAAAAGTAACACCCACTGCATTAGACCTTAAAGGCTGACTGTTTATCCTAATGAGTTGACAGTTGCATTTTACCAGACAGTTTAGTTCCCATGCTTAACGGAATTGGTTTTGATCATACGGCTTATTTTCAAGGAGGACTTGCTTCTTCCGTTGTAATTATATAAAATACTTATAGAACCAACTTATGGTACAGCCTATTTAATATATACCTTTTTTTAACTGTGATGGCTAAAAACTTGTTGATAATGCATTTATTTTATAAAACTTATTTTTTGATTAAGAAATCAAGTAATTTTATTTAAATCTAAAAAATAAATCATTTGTGTTTGTGGGATTCCAGAAATAAAAATTAAGAGTTTAATGTCTAAAAGACGATAGCTGAAGAACAAATACTAGCAAGTGTCAAGAAAATTTAGTGAAGCAAATGCTTTTTAATAGTTTGCATCTAACATTGCATGGATCCTATACGGATACTATACTATTTACCAGGGCGATTTGAGCGTATCGTATCAGCCAATCTAACAAATCCAAGGTCGTCACAATGCACAATCTCAGGCACGTAGACGTAACGCCCGAGAAAGCCAGAAATAACTTTCCTAATAAAGTTAGCCTCACGGTGAGCGAAACTTTTTTCCTGTACTTCCTTTTGTTTGTTTACCGTTGTTAACTGTTTGGACTCACCCATACATTTTGGAAATTTTCTGAATCGGATCACCTTGCGTTCCTGTAAAAAATCAAGAGAACTGAAATTTCTCATATAAAAAATAAGTAGATAACGTTATACAAAAAAATTCATAAAAAAAGCTTAGCTTTCAAAGAATACATCATTTTTATAATTTCTTTTCATAATATGTTACAACAGTTTAAAGATTTGGGTGAAACTCTTATCAACATTCTTTTTTAATTATGTAAATTATATAAATCATCATTTTACTGTCATTTACTGTAATCATTTTACTGTCCTAATTCTGCAGAAGTATATGTAAAAAATTTCTAATACTTAAGACGTACACATATTTGTTAAAAAAATAGTATGTACTGTTATGTATTTTGACTTTTAATTAATCAATTCTTTTAAAATGTTTTATAAACGATTTATAAGTTTGACCCTTCCGTAAAACACAAGTGAGAATAAACGTGTTTGGATATAACCCTGGCATAATTCTGCCGTTGACTAGAGTGGCTGACTGACCCTCTTTCATTGTAAGCAGATTCATCCCAAAAAACAGAAATAATTAAAAAGATGTAAAAATCAATAAAATCCAATGTTACAGTTATTACAAATATTCTGTCAATTTTTCAGAACGATGGAAAAAATAGTGTTTTAGAAATTCATTGCTAAAGGGAGGTCTTTTAACATAAATGGTTATGGAAACGACAAAAAAATCTCTTAGTTAATGTCATGTAGCTCTGTCAGAAGTAATACAAAGGTTAAAAAACTATGCATTACAAAGGCTGGATGTTAAGAAAGATGTTAGAAACGAAAGTTGTAGAATTACAGCGTAGTTGAGTCAATAATTTAGTGCAAAATTGAGAGGACTATGTTCTTTTTTAAGATAAACGCATACACGTATAATATAATGCATCAGGAATACTGCATATTATTATGTCATAAAGACACTTATTACACTTACTTATTGTAATATAAGTAATTACTTATAATAGGTTACCGATAATCGTTGTTACATATCAACACAATCGTGCATTCGTTCTAAATAAAAAATTTCTTTTATACATTGCATGTAGTTTGCAATTTAACGAGGGTAGACAAATTAGTTTTTCCTCTATTTCTGATGTCATAAATTTTACTATTTTGTATCGAAATAAGTAGTCTCCTACAATCTTGACTTAATGTTTTTTATAATAAATTCGAACTTTTTAAGTAACAGTAACAATTACTCTTATGATACTCTTAAAAATATACCTTAAATTTGATCATTACATTACAATCCAAGTCATATTCATGAAAAAATTTTTAAAATATTTTTCATATACTCTAAAATATTATCTAGCATTTCTTTGGTTTTAATCAAAGTAGCTATACCATGAACTCTTTGCTGAAAGTAATCAATTTCATATGCTTCTCCTTTAATCTACTCCCTAATTAGAAAGTCAAAAGTAATACCAGCACTTGCCATTCTTTTTAACATAACATTAGAGATTTTGCTATTTCATGGTTCAAAATACTTTAAATTATTTTAGTGGTTTCATATTTCGTGATAGAATTAACTCTACCATCTACACTTGCACAATAATTTACTAACTCTTCATAAGTAATGTAGGAACAAACTAATTTTTGTAATAATTTAACATCGATAATAACATCATGAGCCTGTTTGGTAAATTCTTTGAGCAAATCTACAGCTAGCATAGTTGATTTCTAACCATTTATTTTTTAACTAGGTAATTACTTTTTGAATAATGGCAACGTATTACTGAAACAAAAAATGGTTTGCCAAAACCTTTGTACCCAGCACAGCTCTTCTAGTTTTATGAGCAACCTTGTTATGTCAAAAACGGTAGTTGTGAATGGCTAGAATATAAGATTTACTAGTATTTTTCAGGAATTTCATAAGTTGATGCAAAACATCTACAACGGGTGATGCAGATACTTGTACGCTTTGACGAAAGAAATCACCACCCTCATTTTTTAATCCATTCACCACGGACACCCATGGATTAATTGATTTTGATGTTTTAATCTAATCGTTAAATACTGATGTCTGGTATATTGCATCCAATTGCAGAATGTTATGTATGAACAATATTCATGTAAGAACAATATTCATGTGTATATTTACCAGTATGCAGTAATACTCACACAAATTTTTTTTTGAGTTGGTACGGCAGCATAAATCCTACACATTAGTATAGACATAGCCTTAGTCCCTTTCACCTCCCCCCCCGTAGATGCGAACGAACCTCTTTATTTCTATGGACTTCACTATTGCGTCGTAGTAGTTCAAGTAGTGTGATAATTACGTTAAATGCGTCTCGCATATCGCCCTTGATATGTCCAAAGCTGATGTCATCCTTAATTTAGATTTTGTTGTTAGCTCAAATTTTTGTGGTAGAGTGATGTTTGTATTGTGTTGTTTGCATTGTGAAAGAAAATTAGTAGTAAATGCTTTATTCCTATTTTTTCTACGAATCGTTTTTAATGTATTTTCAGTGCATGCACTTAATGTTTGTTAGTGCTCTTCCCTCCCGTACAATAATCATGCACCTCTGCAAAAACATTTTTTTTATTTTTTGTAGTATGTTGGTTACATATTCGTCATTTACTGTAGCGAAAAAGTAGTTGATAACAATATCACAGTGACATACATTTAACATTTCTCCTATTTATGTCAGTTGACTCTAGATAACTGCGAAAGTGAAGCTATGCATATATACAAAATCTTTTAATTATTTTTTGGGAAGATTTGACAAAGTTAGTACATAATATATCTATGAAGATTTTTTTATCAAATTTGTAAATATTTTACGTTTTTCAAACGAATGTATTAGAATTAGTCAACAGAAGATATAAGTCACACAAGAAGATGGATAAATTACGAAATTTAAATTTATTTTAAGCTTAAGTCAGCTCAGAGCCAGGAGCCCCTACTTACCGTATATTCGAATGTCTCAAACAGTATTCAAAAGTCATTTTACAAAAACATACAGAGAAAATCTATAAAAAATACAATCATTTATTCTCAGGATAAGGTACTTACACCAAGGCAAAATTGAGCAATAAGATGCATTCACACACAACTTCTATTTTTTGTAAAACTAGAACAGTTCCATTTGCACCAAAGAATAAAGTATTAGATAAGTTGGACGGACTAGAAAAAGACAAAACTTCCGAACAAATTCAAGTAAGTGAATAGACAACACCAATCGTTTCTGTTATAAAGTCAGATCAGTTAGTAAAAATCAGTGGCGATTTCAAAATAACAATTAATAAAAATATAACAGCTCAAAGGTATCCATTACCAAAACCAGAACATTTAATCGCAAATTTAACCAGTGCAATCTTCTACAGTAAAATTGATCCAAACAAGGCTTATGAACAAGTAGAATTAGACAAGTTTTTAAAAAAAATTTTAGTAACAAATACTCACAAAGGGTTATATAAATATAAAAATTTACCGTACGGTATCTTTGGCACCTGGATTGTTTTAAAGTCAAATGGAACAAACTTTTGCAAAATTACTTTATGTATGGGTTTTTCAAGACGGTACAGTTGTAAATAGATAAACAATAAAAAAAATTGTTGAATATACTAGCAATATACTTAAAATATTAAGTGAATTTGGATTAAAGCTGAAAAAAACAAAAGTAGATTTATTTAAAAGAAAAATATTGTAGGATATTGAGGTTTCAGAATACATAAAGAAGGAGTACACACATTAAAAAATAAAGTTGATACCATAGAAAAGGCTGCTTCACCGTTAAAGTTGAAAGAAGTACAGGATTTTTTAGGCATAACAAATTATTATAATTAATTCATAAGCGATACTGCAAAAAAATCATAACCTTTATACGAATGCTTACAAAAAAAAAAACGGTTCCTGTGGACGGAGGAGTACGAGAAGGCTCGCCAATTAGCAAAAAATAAACTTAAATTCAATAAATTATTGATAAATTATGATTTCAAAAAGAAGTACCATTAACATGTGATGCGTCATCACGTTCTCTTAGCAATAATCTCGCACATGACCCCTGGAGGAGATCGGCAAGTGCCCGGCAAGTACCCGCCAATTTTCTGTCATTTACCCACTAAGGGCCCGCCAATTGCCTTTAAAGTACCCACTAAGTTCTTTCCAAGTGCCCACCAAGTACTCGTGATAAGGAAAAAAGATAAAAAAAATTTGTGGATTACAACGAATCTTGATGTTTTTAACTCCTTAAAATATGCGGCACTAATTTTTTTTTACACACTTCGGGCTCAGCTTGCAGTCCAATGTGTTTTCTTTCAGCCTATCGCTAAATCTATAAAACCTCATAGCTTCAGATTTTATGAAGATTAGCATTGATAATAATATTTAAATAAAAGAACCTTGTGAGTTTCAGTTAAAGTGCTTATCTTTATTAATACTTTTTAAAACCTGTAAGTCCAAAATTTCATGGAAAGTAAGATACTTTCTATTTAACAATGGCTCTTGTGTACATTTTTTTGTAAGCCATTACTTGTTTACTATTATTTTTACTAAATCTTGAAAAATATTCATAAATACTATACTAGTTTGCAAGCAGAATGTTTCCTTAACATAATTTCTTGTGTATAGAAGTGTGCATGTATATATAGTCATATACTGTCTTCTCACTACTGTGAATGTAATGCACACGTAGCCAAGTTACTATTATTATTTTAATGATGTAATTCTCAATGATCATTTGAATGAAACTAAAACCGGGGGGTTAAGGTATTCTTTATAATAAAAAAAGAAATTTTCTTAAATAGGGATAAAACTTTCTGAATTTAAAAACTTTTGGAATCCCTCTGTTTTAGTGTAACCATCCTGATGGTTGCACCTATAAGACAATCTAATGCTTCCAAACAGCCTTTTGTTGAACAACAACCTATGTAAATGGCGTCTTTTGAGACGTAGTGAAGTACGTCTTTTGCGACATCGTAAATGACGTCATGAATGACATATTTTGCGGTGTCACAAATGACGTCATGATTGACGTCATAAGTTGACATAGGGACCTCTACGCCATTTATCTTATATCTTATTTTTTCAAGTAAGTGGTAGATGGCCTTGTTCATCAATACAGTATTTGTTACTGGTTTATTTCCATCTGCTTCGACCAATCTTTCATAAATGTGTGAAGAACTCCTGGATGGTAAAAGACACACATCTTAGCGTTGAATAGAAATACGAATTTCATTACTGTTACCATATGTTGACGATGCATACGCTGATGAGCATAAATCTCATAGTGCGCAATAGATTTATCAAATGCAACTGGAGACTAAATACTTAAAATCTTGTCCGTTTTGCATACAACAAAAAAGTATCCAACTTATTCTTCACCAGGGTTTCTTATTTTTAGACCAAGATTTTTTATAAAGTGTATGTTTTGATGAGCTAGTTTTTGACGCGTTGGCTGTTTTCTTAGATGTCTCGATCCTTTGATGGACTGTTTTCTCTGACGTCTCAACAGTTTGAGAGCTCGTTGTTGACTGAGTGCTGAAGCGTATATTGAGCTGCTTCTATAATTTGTTTGATTATAAAATAATACCCATTATGAAGAGGGTTTTATAAGCAATCTTACAGTAATGACTTCGCCACGAAAATTAACTAAATAACCATCCTGATCTACCATACGTAGTTGTAAATGATCAATGATATGTCCAATGATCGAAAAATAAATTATTTGTGAAGAAACTTCAATAATTTTATATTCCGGTGGTTAAGCTGGAAAGAATTCATGAATCATGTGCACTTTCTTGCCATTTACGTAAGCTCCAATCGTGATGTTACATTCAACTCTTGATACGTTTATCTTTAGAATAGCTACAGGTAAGCCTAAAATACGAGTGGTATTATTGTTTAAAACTCAGTGAGTAAAACCTAATAGACAGCCTCTAGAATGCTCAGGTCTAAAATCAATGGTAGGGCTACACTTAATAACACTTCGAAGCGTATTGTTGTTTGGCGTAATATCAGGAGTTATGTTTTGAGGTTATGATACCTCAATTAAAAATGACCTTATATCTTCGATCTCATAACTACTGGTTGGTAATACAACAACTTGAATGTAACATAAAATTTATTACAATTTCCATAAATATTTGGAATTGAGTTGAATGACAAAAGTACTACTAAGTCAAGAACGTAGCTGTGTTTTGACGATAATTCAATAGGTAGAAAATACTGTGCTTCTTAAACAGAAGAAGTACCAGAGAGGTTTAGTGTTTATGTTCCTTCCATCGTTGTCAAAGTATAACTAAGAGGTCTCGCTCCACGTAAGAAAGTTACATTGGTTTTTAAAGAAATTTTAAGGACAAATGGCCGTAGTTGTAAGAGTCAAATTTTCGTTTACGCTAATGATTATATCTTACCTTATTAACTTTAAGATATAATATTGAGTCGATAGGTGGCTGCAGATCTCCAAAACTGTCAAAATATACCATATTATTACCACATTTTCGATAAGCCATCCAGTGAGTTCCAGGTCCATTCTTATCATCAAGATTTACTACAGCTGTTTTAGCCGTGGCCCGTCAGCCGGTGAGTTGTTTTTTGTGAATACTCCGAAAAAATGAGAAATTTATGAGATTTTAGAATATTTTATTGCTCATACTCTTCATCAGTAATATGAGCTTTGTATACGCTATTATAAAAATCTTGTTTGGTTGGTAACTTTTTTCCCTCTTGTTTTTCAAAAGAGGATATACAATCATACGGAAATATGCTTCCTTAATTTGTTTAATTTATATTATAGTTATCTTTATTGAAAAATGTACTTTCGATAATTTTCAATTCATTTGAATATGATGACAGTTTGTTAAGAGATAAAGCCATAAATTTGAAGGAATCTATAGATCGTAGATTAATATCAGTTTCTGCAACATATTTTTGAAAGGAAATGTACTTTTCTTCTGTCTGTGGTAAGAGTTGAACTCTTCCTAAGATATTAATAGCTAGTTCTTTTATAAACAAATGAGAATCATAGCCCCTTATGTTATAAAAAATTATAGGTATCATTTGTAAATCATCATAATTCATGTTACACTTGTAATGCGCAAGACCTCGACATCGGCAATAGAAAACAATTTTTTTGTTTGGTTTATGAAATAATAATAATTTTTACAGTAAAAAAAATATACGTACCTTCCAGTCAGATGACAATGATCTCTTACTTTGTTGTCAACTAAGAAAATGGTTACATATGTAAAATAAAGAAAGTTGATCATACATGACCTTTTCTACTGTTGTCAAATCAATCATCTTGATAGGACTTTAATACAATTCTTCCAGTTTTAAAGCAAAAAGATAAAAAATATTTTCTAACAGTTTAGCAGACATATCATCATTATTTTCATCACTTTATCAATAAGTTTTATACTGTGATTTCCTATCAGCATAACTGCATTTGATAAAACATCTAATACTGTACGCTACATTATTTTGATACGCACGTTTGTTTTCAACAGATTCTTATGAACATTAAAAGTCTACATAAACAACAAAAGGTACTCAGTTTTTGTATGTAAAATTTTCAAACTTAAGTATGTGCTAATTTTTCTCTTTTTTAGGTAGAGAAATTTTGCAACTATTCATATTTCTGCCATCTTCTTCATGTGCTTTCAATTTATCTTTAGATCAAAAGTAGTGAAGGCATGGGTCACATACGTTTGTGGCATGCAGATGTTTAGACAACTGTTTGTGTATTAAACGTGACGAATTTCTAATCCAAACATAAAGATATTATGCTCTGTAGTTAAATCGTCCTCCATATTAATTTTATCATCGTTATCCTCGTTATCAATATAGAAACTTTTAATAAGTAAAAGGTTAACATGATTTTCTTTGGTTTGCTGATAAATTACTAGGATAAACATTAAAAGTATCATCTTTCTTTTTAAGAAAGTGTCAATAAACCGGAACATTATATATTTTTTCAAATTTATAAATTTTTTTAAGGTCAACAGGGAATTCAATATTATTGAAATTTAGCTCGTTTTTGTATCTTCTATGACTTCAGACGCAATTTGCATTTTTGTTGATCCAATGCAATACTAATAAAGTAGTCCATTTAAAACATTGATTGTCAGCGTTAACAATATTCACTCAAGCATTTTATTTTCAATGTAGTCTAGTGAGTCTATAAATGGGCTACCTCACATAGAATTTAATTTATTGCTGTTGATTTTTTATGAAGATAATTTATTACTGTCAACTAAATTTAGTACTGAACGTAAAAATCAGCCAGAGACGGCATCTTTAAGGCCATCCATACTTTGTTCAATTGGTTGTTGCACATTCTTATCGAACCAATCGTCTAAATCAGTAGCTTGATAAATACATTGTGATTTTGTGTAAAAGAATTTTATATCTGTATGTGTAATGCTATCTTTTACTGTAACAAATTCAGATGACAACACTCTGTTAACTTTCAGCACTTTATGTTCGCTAAGAGATTGTTGCATTCAGGTGAAACACTGCTTCTTTTCGTCTTTAAAAAAATTTCTCAAATCTAAATGTTTTAAGTCAACAATCAATGCTGTCATAATTCGTCCATCGAAAGCACTACAAACATCTTCAAGACTTAATGTTTTATTGTTTTTAGCAACTGGAAGTGTTGTTAACGATATAACTGCTGCTGTGGATGCTCCTGCAGCTATACTTTTACATTAAACGTATTTTGCGAATTTACTTTCAAATTTGCTAGTTGACGCCATTTCTATATTATTTTCCGGTACAAACACTTAGGGTAACACTACTGCTACTGCTACTGCTACTGCTACTGCTACCGCTCCAGCTACCACTACCGTTACCGCTACCGCTTCCACTACCACTACCGTTATAACTACCGCTACCGCTACTGCTACTCCCGGGTGGGGTTTTCGCTACTTTCTCCATACCAGGGGCTTCCCCGCGTGGTGGATGGAGGCATCCTCTAAAGACATGAGGTGACGATGGGCAGCTGGGGTTGCTCTCTGGTGGTGGTCGGGCGCGTGGGTAGAAGGGCGTGTGTGGCATTGGCATGTGTATCTGTGGTGGTGTGGACGGAAGACTAGTGCCCCTTGTCTTCACTGGTGTGGATTCATGGGCCGGCTCTGCTTGTGCTCCTTGTTCTTCGCTTTTTGCTGCCGGCGTGGGTGGCACTCCATTGCTTGATGCGGGCCAACAAAAACTAGCACCCGTCGTGTATAGAAGTGAGCAGCGGTTAAAACCTTCTTCTCAGATACATGCACCACACTCTCACTAAACAAACACAGGGATACTTACGGATTGTTCCGGGTTACGTGTGGTGGGTCCTTTCCTGGGCTTGCTTTGGAAGCCTGGTGGCGGGTAAAGCCGGACGATGAGGCCCAGATAAGTCTGGGTAACCACATCTGACATGGCTGTACGCCTCATAAACAAAAAAGACATTGTGGGCCGACTAATCTAGGCTTACTCCCACTAAGGAGGCTATATGGCGGCACCTTAGTGCCTTACGCCAGCCCGTTTTGTTGGGTTGTCTGCGCGGTCGTGGGACTGTACACCTGCCGCTCGTCTCGCTGAAATGACCGTTGTGTACCAACATATACGTACATTACACACGAACACCATTCTTAGACTTGTTACTCAAGGCCAGGGCAGTCTTTGTAGGTGGGACTGAGGGAGAGTGGCGACCTACGGCTGGCCCCAGCAAGTAGCGGTTCTCTCTGGTAACAGAGAGGGCTGCTGCCCTGGTTTTAACCCTTTCCAAATACTCATTTCTAGAAAAAAGGGTAGTACTGGCGACGTACGGTAGTACGAAAAAGAATTGAAGTAACAAGATGTTACAAATGCCTGGGATATGGATACGTCTCAGGCAACTGTAGAGAAGAAAACAGATCAAAGCTTTGCTTCCAGTGTGGAAGCTCAAACCACCGGAAAAAAGAGTGTCCAGGCCCAGCACGATGCTTCCTTTGTCCAACGACGGACAACAAGTACAAAGCAGGCAGTGGGAGCTGCCCTTTATTCAAAAAAGCACTAGAAGAGGCCAGGGGTAAGGCCCAAGCAGGACGAAAATAAGGCAAAAAAGCCTTGAGGTGAAAGGCAGGGTAATGTGGACCCACGCTGCGCTGGGTACTTTTTTACCTATCAGCAAGGGAAAGCATCAAGCTTATAGTAGTGCCTGCTTGGTTAGCGGCCTACTACGGAGCGTTAGAAAGGGTGCTGGTACTCAGGGACCCTGAGTCCTTTTCAGGACTCGAGAGCATCAGCACCTCTAGCAAATGGTGGCGAGTTAGCTCGTTAATGCTGTGAGATGCGATGGTCTCTCTGGTGGCTCCACCCTGAAGTAATGCTAACGCGGTTTCGGGGTGGATCAAAAGCCACGTGGCATGGGGGGGGGCTCTTAGTGAGTATGGGTGGTCTAATAAAAAAAATCCACCGAATCCCACACTACCGCTGTCTCTGCGGTGTTCCTCAATGCATTTCCCCTCCCTCCACAAAAAAAAAAAAAAAAAAAAAAAAACTACTACTACTACTACTACTACTACTACTTGTTTCCCCTCCACGGTATGCGTAACCTTGTTGAAGACCGTACTAACTGCAGCCTAGGTCAGGTGAGGTAGCTTTAAACAGACAGCATACCACCCATGCATATATACAAGTAAGCTATGGTTATAACATTGTTTTAGTGTACAGGCATTACACTACTACTACACTAACACAGAGAAACTTACGAATTGTCCCGGTTTGTGGATGGCGTCACATTTTTCTGGCTGGCGTGGAAGGGCTGGCAACGGGTGATGCCGGGCGATAAGGCACGGATAATGCCAAGTAACCACATGTGATATGACAGCACTACTCGCAAACAAAAAGGACGTGGTGGGCTGACTAATCTAGGCGTTTTGTTACCAAGGAGGCTACATGGCAGCACTTTTAGTACAGTGTTTATGCCAGCTTGTTTCGTGCGTCATCTGCTCTGGTCGTGACATGGTATGAATGCCTTAAATTCCTGCAATACAGGGAAAAAAGAAGAGATATTTCGTTGGCATGTGCAAAAGAAAATTTTGAACACTGCCCTAAAGGAAATAGCATGGACAAAAAGAAACAGGAGTCCTAGAGAAATCTCTGAAAAACGGCAAAGAGTTGTGACCTCAAAAAAGAAAAGAACTAGTGATGGCAACAGGAAAGAGGTCCTTAGTCATCCTAGTCAAAGGAGTGTCCAGAAAAAAAGACAACACGATTACAAAAGTTCTGGTAAAGGTCAGAGAAGGACAAACCTTTGCCAAGGTACTTAAGTCCATGAGGATCTGGAAAAACAAAAAACAAAAAAAGAAAAGAAAAAAAAAAGAAAATACTTGGAAGAAAGACTATCGTGCAAGTATGTATACATGCACACATATGATAAAGTATAATAAAGTTGCAAATCATTTATATTTTCTCCACTTTTAGAGCTGTGAATATTGAGAAGTATGGATACTTAGCTCTTGCAAATCTCAACCAAGACTATTAGCCATGCAAATACCACGCCTTCAACATTGACTCTTTGTGTGCCATTAAAGATGTTTCTCCAACAAGGGATTGGATATTTTTTAAATTAAATTTGAAAAAATGTGCTTAGTTCAATACATAATGGTACATTACGTCACTAGGGCACAAAGTACAAATATGAGCGCCCGAAAGGTTTTTGGTGCCTGAGTCGCGTAGAATGTTTTTCTTACCGAGGGCACAAAGTGAAATTTTGTGCCCATGGGCACACTTTATGCGCAGTAAATCACTTTAGGCGCTAGGGCAGAAAAGTACCTGGGCCTGGAGGGTGCAAAAAACTTTTCTGCCTGTGAGCCCAAAGTGATTATAAGGGCGCAAAGTGTGGCCCAAGGTCGCAAAGCGGCAGTTGCACTTTGTGCCCATGGTAAGAAAAGGAATTTTTCCTATCTAAACCAGTGGACAGTGGGTGCTTAGGTACCCAAGTACAAAGTTATACTTTTATGAAATTATATGGCAAACAATATAATTTTGAGTATAACAATACTTTCTATGAAACAATATCTTGTACGAAGGTGGTGCAACTATCGTGATAATAAGTATACCAATACAATTAAAATATAGGCTGGCCAGTCCAAAACTGTGCACTTTCATCGAATCTTCCGGTTATTTTAGAACAACATTCTACTGCCTACGCTGATTACATCTGTAACGTCACGCTAACATCTATCAGGTGCGATCCTACACTTATTTCTCATTTATATTTAATACCCAAAATACAATTGTGTATAAAAAATTAAGAATAACCATCCTGTAGTGTAGTTTTCTTCAATAGGGTAGTATCATGTGCCAGTGAATGTCTCTTCAGGACATTCATCACTCATAGGTTTTTTAAAAGATATTATTCAAACGTCAAACGAATATTAAAATAACATAAATATTACCCACGAACATTGCCGCTCGTTTAACTGTACCGTTATTTTATACACAATACGTTTACAAAAATAGATATTTAATATGTAACCATATGAAAAAAATTACATCAAATGTCATTTATATGATTTGTAGGAATCTCTAAATTTTTTGGGTACAAAAGATTACGTTTAGAAAAACCTATCGAATTTTCAAATAGACCCACAAATTAAATTTTGAATGGATTTAGAAAGAGGGGACAAGGTATGCGTGGAAGCATGTATATGAGTACATCCACATAAGAAAAAGAATTGCTAGCTTTACTCTACACATTAGTGTTCCTGTCATTTCTCTGAACTTTTTGCCACAAACTATGTGAAGAACGTCCTTAAATAAAAAGAACACTTTAATCACGAATAAAAATTTTTGTAAGCATAAAATACAACAAAAATTAATTATTGTATCCATACAATACAAAAAAGTTTTTTTTATAATTTTTGAAAATTTTGAAAAATACGAAAGAATTGTAAAAAAAGTTATTTATCTATTGTAAAAGTAACAAATTAAATTCGTAGGAATAAATATTTATTAATGAATTGGAAGGGTGCTCTGCTAAAGTACACTAATTGCCTAGTTTTTTAAAAAAACATAAGAACCAAATTATTTTATTAAGTAAATTGTTTATTTATTTAATTTATAACTAAACCAAATGAATTACTGTACATTAAAAAAAAATTCCAGTGAAAAATAAGTTACAAACTGTAAGATAAGATAAAGTAATTGAGTTTCCTATGTTGGGCCTGCTCATAGTAGAGTAGGTAAGGGCCGTGGCCAGAAAGTAGGACGTCTGGGGTTCATATCTCTTCGGAAATTTTTTTTTTTTTTTTTTTTTTTTTTTTTTTTTTTTTTTTTTTTTTTTAGAATTGGTTAAAAAAAAAAGAAAGTAAATTCATAAAATTAAAAATGTGTGGCATGGTGTTGTAGTGTGGCATTATATAGTGTAGTGGGAACCGGAAGTACGTCACGAGGGTTGGGGCGAAGGGGGAGAATCAAGGAAAATTCACTTCCATCACACTTTTTTTCAAGGTCAAAATCTGAAATCGTTGATTTACCCCCACGCATAACGCGCCTATAGAAGTAAAACTTCAAAAATTGTTTGACGATAGTAATAAAGAACTGTTAGAATATGTAAATTATAACTTACGAATAAAATGTAAAAATAGTTTTTAAAAGTGAAGTTGTTTTACTAAGCTTTTCAACTGACCGATTATAGTCACAAAAGCAGCTCAGAGACTCGGAGAAAAAGGAAACTGTATCTCATAAAGCACTGAGGGTGGGCATATGTCACTAGCTTTGATAAAGAGAAGTTTTAAGTAGAGGTTGAATCTTATTATTTACTTAGTTTTAACACTGTGACAGGTGTAGTAACAGCAATGGTAAAGAAAAATCTTGTCAAATAAAGAATACATTAGAAAAAATAATTTTTAACTTTAATATTTACAATTTTAAAATACTCATTAAACACATCATGGATGTCATCATTAGTTTTCATGGCTTTTGTAATGCTGATAGGTACTTTATTCCAAAATGATTTTCAGTGGTTTCCTTGCAAGGAAACGTTGTTGACCATTGGATAATCAAGCCACCTTGCAATTTCGATAGTTTACCGTTGGATATACAAAAGCATAATAATCACCAGACGGTAGAAGTCCACAAAATCAAATGGTTACTTTAAATGACTTAAAGAATCACCTTATAACTATTGCTAAGACCCTCAAAATAATTTATACTTACGCAAATGATAAAACTCATTTCATAAGTGTAATCCTGACGCGTGAAGTTCACAACTTGTCACAAGTATCGTCCTTTTAAAGTCTTCGAAGACA
Organism: Copidosoma floridanum; assembly: GCF_036245765.1. NCBI lineage: Eukaryota > Metazoa > Arthropoda > Insecta > Hymenoptera > Encyrtidae > Copidosoma > Copidosoma floridanum. The sequence goes on from NW_028321911.1 coordinate 925,029, forward strand.
CAATTTCCAGTATGCCTTACACATGGCCAAAACCATTTTGAAAATAAAAAACTATTTTGTGCCCTACATAAAGCGCATTTAAGAAACAATGGTTTCTGACTAGCATATTAATCCAGTCATCAAAGCAAGACACCGATTCATATTATGCAGCATATGAACCCCTTCAACAACAAAAGCAACAGCCTACATGGATGACTGGCTGCAACGTGGTTGGTTAAGTTATTTAATAAAAATGAAATAATAAGATTTTTTTTTGTGTATTCTTATGTATTTCAAGAATAAGATTTTTAGCAAAACGAATTTTAAAAAGCATGCATGTTTGCGAACCTAGTTTTTGCACATTTATGTACATTTTTATTTAGTACAAACCAATTAAAAAAAAAAAAAAAAAAAATGTTTAACAATTATTTTCCTAGTACTTCACATCCTACGTTATCATGCAACGCGCTCGCTAACACAAAAATATATAACCGCTACGTGCACAAGCTGCATACGATTTCAACCATTTAAACAGCACGCGCAAAACGGTACAGCAGACGACTTATGCACATTGCATCGCACGCAAACTCAAAAACTGCGTTGCAGGTCAGCAGGTGGCACACGCAGTGCTAAAGGCGCTAATGCACATTTCAGTGCGCATAAACTCAAACAGTGTGTGCACGAGAAGTGCGAGGAAGCAACAGCTCCTGCTTGCCCATTGGCTGCAGAAGGGACTACTTCACCCGAAAAGAGGGGCCCGCTCACTGTGGGAGGGAGTGGGCCGAAATCGCCTGGCGACTTGAGCCCAACTGGGCTGGAATCGCCACAGCTTATCTACTGTAAGTAGCAATTTCATGGAATACACTCTTTGGTTCTTAAATGTGTATTTGAATGCAGTCAACTAATGCCCAAACATTTGAAAAATTTTTAAAACATGGTAGATTTTTTTATAAGGTTCTCGTGAAAAATAAGAAATGTTGGGTTTTACTAAATGAAAATTACGTTTGCTTCTTGAACATATAATCGTTTGAATTTTTTAAGATATTTCTACCTGATGTATTTTCAAGAAATTTATTATTTTATTCTACAATTTAACATATGCTTCTTTAGAGATCATTTAATATATTGTATTAAATGTAACTTTTTTGAAGGTTGTTCTTGGAATTATTTTTTATTTTATTTATTTATTCTTTCTTTATATGTTCATTTTTTACTACAACCATTTTTGATCAGCTTTACGAAAGTTTTGATTAATTTAAGTACCAGTTTACATACAATATAAATACTGATCCCCGTAAGAATCTACGTTAAATTGTGAAACTAAATGAATTTTTCTTTATTTGTAAATACGTTCGGAAAAAAGTTTTTATTAAATGTTTTAAAAAAACATTATTTTAATTTAGCGTTATTCAACATTTTTCTATTTTTTGCCAGAACCAGCTTGATACGTCTTCCTTACTTGAGAAATAGACAGCATACTCGATACACGTAATTGTATTTTTTTATTACCTGGAAAATTATGAAATGATGAATTTTGATCATATAAATATGGACCTACTGGTACAGCTTTTGACACAGCAAAAAATTCTAGCTTTTCTTAGAGACTGCATGCATCTCTTTTAGTTAATCAATTATGCTCAAAGTCACTTACTAAGCCTTCTTAAATGAATTCTATTTTATTTTTATTAAGTAGTAAGACAACAATGATACCATAGTTTCATTTACACCCTTTATTTTTGTAAGAGCTACTCTCCCAGCTTATAAAATCAGCCTGTACGTAGCGCTGACAGCTGAGTTACAATACCAATAGCCACAAATGAATTATTAATACTCTAAATAAGTATTCAGCATAAGGACCGTACTGCGAGCGCTGATTTGTGGCCTCTACCTATACTTGGGCTAGTTCTACACCTCTCTTTTAACAGAAATGTGCATATTTTCGCGAAGTTTATAAAAAAAATATTTTCCTTACACTTTCATAGTTTTATTAACTTACTCATGCAGAGAATCGCACAAACTTTAGAAGGCCACACTCTATCTCGCTGTTTACGATCACTTTTTGGTGATCACGCTGATTTTTTGGTAGCCTATGAAAAATTATTTCACTTGAAGTTGACTTATGATCACATGATCTAACACTTCAGTTAAAAATTCGCAGCTTTTTTGCTGACATCTTGAACAAAACGTAATATTTAAATGTCCTGGTTGTGACGAACGAAACTATAATAAAACATCTTTTTACATGATAACTTGTTCTTTGCCAGAAAATTCTCAAAGCTATATACTTCAAGAAATTATAGATTACTATATTGGAAATTGGCATGAAATGGGAAGTTGTTGTAACAATGGATGTTAATTGAGAAAAAGGAGATTTATCGATAAGTAATACGGTAGTGGTGTACGGTTAATAGTATTTGAAAAAACTGATAAGGGTATTATTAAAATGATCAACTCTTAAATGCAATATTAGCTTGTAAAGTAGACGTAAATGATAAAAAGTATTAGGTCGTAAACGTTATATTTCACCACGGTAGTGTATTAAAAGGTCAATAAATAAATATGTTACGTCAAAAAAGCTAGTGGTGCCATGTTAATAATAAAAATATTGTCCAAAAACTATGGCTACAAGGTGATAAAGATCTTAATTTTTTTTTTTTTTAACAAATTCAAAGTATTTTAAGGATTTGAATAAAAAAAGGAGAGCTGGAATATAAAATATCGTAAACTAAACTAGTTTTCTTTAAATAAAACAATGATTCATGAATTTTATAACTATTTATGATCAATTTTTATCAATTACTACAGGTTATGATGTACACAAGTATAGGTAAGACTCTAGGCTACCTTTCCTTGCATCTCGTAACAATGGGAGGAATCTAAAATAACGGCAGCTCAATTTAATTTTTAATTAAAAACAACGTCCAATGGTGGTACTGTCAAATTTTGAATTTATTAAAAAACAAAACGACGTTTCGGCCGTTTGGACAACGTCCCGGCCCTCATCAGGTACAAAAATCTATGAGTAATAAAATTCTTTGCAATACAAATTTCAGTAAAATATAATAAACGCAAATTAAGTTACATGTATAACATACCTCTGACTCTTACGAAAGGGATGTAAAATCGTAATGTAGTCAGAGTTTCAAGCTAAGTTGCTTTTATACCCTGCACATACACAAATGACATAGTACACGCACGTAATACAATCGAATAAGAATCGCAAGCAGTTCCTTCAGACGCACATAAACAGTTCATGTTTTCTTAATACTATGAATGAAAGGGGTCCTCGAATCATGTATATAAAGTTAGTCACCTTTCTTAATTGACATAACGAGAGACCTATAACAATCTTTCAATTTTTCTGTATCTTGTTGTCTGTTAATATTATTATTAAAGTAATGTATATTTAGCATTTCGGAAAAAAGGCGCTTTTTGTAATTTTGTTCTATGTCTAAAATTTTAATATTATCAAAATTAAAATTATGTGTGAATTCAATGCTGTGTTGTGATAGTACCGATGTATTCTTTTTTTTTCTCGATGTCTCTTTTGTGTTCTGTCATTCTTAACTTTACAGCTCTCGATGTTTGACCAACATAACAGCGGTTGCAATTCGCACATGGTATGTGGTAAACAACATTTTTTTTATCGAGTGGCTCAGTTACATCTTTTCCAAGTGAAAAGATCGATTTTAATTTATTGTTTAAACTGTGTATAAGACCAATGTGAAGCTTCTTACAATAATATTTAATATGACTATGCAAGTGGGGAATATACGGTAATGATAAGATTAATTTATAATTATTTTTATTTCTGTTGCTATTGTCAATCGTATTCATGTTTTTCAAGGTATTTAATCTTTTATTCACAAATTTGTCAATAAATCTTTGAGGATAGTTGTTAGCTAATAAAAATTTATTAATCAATTTTAAATTATTATTATGAAATTGTGTGTCTGCTAATTTAATAGAAAAGTCTACAAGTGTGTAAATGATACCTATTTTATGTTGTATTGGATGGTGGGAAAGAAAATTCAAGTATCGGCCTGAGTGTGTAGGTTTTTGGTACCAATTAGTTAGTACTGTGTTATTTTTTTGAATAATAATCTCCAAATCTAAGAAACTGATGCTGTTGTTATTGTTACATGTCTCAACAGTGAATTGTAATTCAGGACAATAGCTATTAAAAATGTTTTTGGTATAGTAGATATATTTAGTAGGCACGCATATGAGGATATCATCCACATACCGTACGTACAATGGAACATCAAAACATAACTTATCTAAACATGAAATTTCAAGTAAACGCATTACGAGATCACACATTACTGGACTACAGGGACTGCCCATTGGAGAGCCGAAAACTTGTTTGTAAAATTTTTTGTTAAATTGAAAAAAAGTTGAATTCAAAACCAATGACACTCCTGCGCAAAATTCATTTAAAGAAACATTGATCTTATTATTCAAGAATTTCCAAAAATGTTTTATTGCATTTGTGATTAAGGTTTCACTAGTATTAGTGAATAGACTAACTACATCTAGACTAATAAGAGTGTAACCAGGTGGAATGATAACTTCTTTTAATTTATTTTTTAATTCATAGCTATTTTTTATGTGTGATTTTGCCAGCGGAATATTCTTAATCAAAAAATCAGAAAGAAATTTAATTTTGTAGTAAAACTAAAATATTTATCCCAGCAATGTTTGTTTCATTGATAGTGACAGCTCAATGCAATGGCTGTTTATTATTTCGACAGCTAATCGCAGAGCAGTATCAATGGAGAGCCAAAGTCCCTCCCAGGAGCACCTCGTGATTGGCTGTCAAAATAATGAACCATTGTTGTCACTGTCGACAGAATAAACGTCGCTGCGACAATCGTTCATAATTTTATTAGAAAAATCAGAAGCCAAAAGGATTAGGGTACCAATAGCAGATTATTACACTATCAAGCAGACAAACGGCGAGCGCTGAAGAAAAAAAATCTCTTACATTTTATTCCTGCTGGTGTGCATATCAACTAGCACGTGAGTACATATGTGATAGAATAAATTTTACCCCTTACTCCTGAGACATGGTAGGAGAGGCACTTACTAAGTGAACTAAAGTTGTGGGAACATTTTATGGTACATATTTATAATTCCGTCCACTCCTTCTTTTAGTGTGTGTATTTTTTTTTTACAATGTTTATGCAATTTATAGTTTTTCTTGACTTAACTTACTTTTATGACCATTGGCGATGACAGTAGTTAGGCTGCTGCTTTTAACGTCAGAATCCAAGTCGATGATGATTTCTTTCTTGTTCCTATTCAATTCACTTTCCAGATGAGTCTACAGTGGCCTGGTTTGTTCGAGCTTTTCTTACACAGCTTAGTCACCGAACTTAGTCTTACATTGCTTGAAATGCACGCTTCTGACACCCACTTTAGTCACTAAACTAAGTCTTACATTCGCTTCAAAGACACAACAGAACTCACTCTCCAACCTTTATAATTACTTTAGGGCACTTGATAATAGAGAAAAGGCAAATATTGTAATGTGCAGAGAGTTCTTATACTCTTGCATTTGAGAAAGACACGTCAGTTTAGGGATTCAAATGGCCAATCAGAGCTTAATTAACCTAATTACTTTCGGTTGACACGAGCATATGTGTGGTGCAATAATCACACAGTAATTGATGGTTAAAACTACTGATTCCTCAGATTTCACATTTAGTACAAGTTGCTATACAAATTGTTTATGATATTTCATGTGGATAAACGCAGTAAAGAATGTTGAAATTGTTGATTACTCACATTCTTGGATGCACCAATGCAAATTAATGTTGTAAGATGGTTGCTTTATAAGATTTTTTAGAGGTTGCACGCGAAGTTTAAATTTGCAACAGTAGCTTGTTTTAAAAAAAGTAAGTTTAACATCACGCATTTGCAGAAGCAGGTGTACAACTCAATGTTTGAAGATTGCTGAGCTTTTGCTTTTTATAATTTTAAAATGAAACTCTGTGCCTCGAAGTGATAAATATTAAGTATATGACATGGGATATCACATATGCATTGGCCTAAGAGGATCTTTTTTGAGAAAGAATTTACATGATAAAATAATTCTAGAGCCAGGAAAAAAATAAGTGAGTCATAACGCAAGAATTCAACGAGTCGGTCGAAAACAGGAAGCAGCCGAGACCTAAGGGGAAAGAAAACAGCGTTTTAATAATCTCTACCTTCTGTTCTCTTCCAGCTGTTACAGCTAGGTAAAAAGGACCAAATATGAGGATCCCAGCAAAACATATAGCGTAGCGAACGCCGGTAAGGGGGACCCTTAGCGTTATCTCTTCAGATACAGTTAACCGACGCTTTCACACTATATTACACTGACTCTGAGCGAGCTGAATTTTTCAAATAGGAACTGGGTGTGTCATGTGAGTAAAAAGGATACATTAGAAAAAGGACAAAATAAATGACGACAGGGCTGAAATATGTAATACAGTTAACAAAGGAGAACAAGTATACGCAAGACAGCAAATGCTAGAATTAGAAACAGAAGAAGGGTATGAGACACTTGACGCCCTAGACAAGAAAATTAAGGCGATAGTAATAGGCCTGTTCTCAAAAATAAAGGATAAGCTAAAGAAGGCAGAGAAAGTTTACATGTCACACAATACAGCTACAAGAATCATCCAAGATTCGTCACTGGTTAGCAGAGAAGCCAGGACCAAATTTTATGATACACAAGGAAATATAGAACTCACAAACAGAGAAGTGAGCAGTTTTAGCGAGCCAGTCATCAGGGAAAATACCCGAGGAGCTGCATAAGTATATGGGGCTTGAATAGAAGAAGCAAACTCACTGTCGACACAATGAAATGGGGAAATCAGAATGGCCGATCTAAACCACACCAAGCAATAAATATAAAAAGTGAAGAAGCCATGGGGTAGAAGTCATACAAAATTAACAGCTATAAAATAGAATAAAAAATATAAGTGATGAACTTGAGAGAATAAAGGAGACCGAATTCATGGAAATAATACCACCTCCAAATTATAATCACACAAATTGGGACGATTCTGACACAAATAGGGATAGACAATGGGGTGACATAGACCCAATCATTGACACACACGTACTAGAAAAGAAATAACCCAGCTTTCCAAATTAACTATCAAACTTGCGAGAATAGGGCATAGGCTATTATCAATCCAGTTATGGAGCCCACAGTTAAGGAATGAAAAGGTGACTTTTTATGCGGATATAGCCGCAGTGATTTCGATTATAAAAGAAAATGTTTTTACCACCAATATGCTCATAGACAGTTAGTACCAAGTAGCTATTATTGGCGTGACTTACGGAGCACACAAAACATTGGGAATAGTACCAGTTTAACTGCATACACTCCATGTCGTCATTATTTCAAAACTGACGTGAAAGGAATCATAGAGTGGGATACTTTTAAGCGATACTGGGGCTAGATAAGAGCTGCTGAGCATGTGATTAGGTAAGATAAAGAAAAGATACCACTGTTAGAGCCAGAGTGTTTTAAAATACCAGCAAAATCGAAACATATAATTTATGCGCGAATTAAAAAAAGCACGAAGAAAGCAGAAAATAGCTGAATATCCTTCCAAGATATGGAGGAAGGAATCATGTTTGGAAACCTTATAGCTAGGAATAATAAGGGTAATATATTTGTAGAATGTGTTATTATAAGCGACGAGATAAAATAAGTGCCTGTTCCGGAAGTGGAGCTGCTAAAATACGAAGAACTTTATCGGAAATACTCAGAAGACGTTGAAGAGAACTATGTCGAAAGCTTAAGGAAAGCAGTGATAAGATTATTGAATGGAGAAATAAGTGATAACAAAGAAAAAACGGAAAATTTGATAAAAGATGGAGAGGAGCTGGAGAAGAAAAATGAGTGGACAAGATAATACAACTCGTAGTTACAGCCAGTTGCAACCACGAAGAAAAAGAGCATGTAAGAAGACAGATCAAATCAAACTTTTACGTATTCGGCCTTGACAGAAAACCTCTCAAGGCAACATATCTGTTGCAGCATTGAACTATAACGGCGTCAAATAAACCCATCGTCGTTAAAAGATACAGATATTCACCAGCAATAAAGGATCAAATGAAAATCAAAATAAAGACAGTGCTCAAACAAGGGATTGTTAAATCCTCTCCTCCCCATATAGCTCTAACACTTAAATAGTGGCAAAACAATCAGGGCCAAACAATGAAAAAAGGGAGTTTTTACAGATTTTCGACTGCTAAGCAAAGTTACAGTGGATTCATGTTACCCACTACCATTTCAGAGTAACATATTAAAGAATCTAGCGTCTGCACGTTACATCACGATAGTGGACCTTAAATCGGAATTTTTCAGGAGGTAGTACACAAAGACGATTCATATAAAACGACATTTCTTGGCCCAGATGGGCATGATTGATACAAAGTGATGCGACTGGAGTGCAAGGACTTGCCAAACACATTTTTAAGGGTAATTTCACTAGCACTTGCAGGGTTAAAAGGCCATAAAAAAGCGTATCTGAACGACATAATGGTATTTTCCCCCAACCTTGAGGAACACGAGAGATGATTCATAAAACTGTTAAAATGGCTAGCAGCTCCGAATTTTACGACTGAACCCTAAAAAAGTCAACTTTTGAAAAATAAAGCAGAAGTGTTCGGTCATATCAAGGATATTATCCTCGACCAACAAAATTAAAAACAAAGTCCAACAGTTTCTAGGATTCGTAGGAGACTATGGGTAGTTTATCAAAAATTATGCACAAATTAACCAACTTCTATCAAAACTAAAAGCATGAACTGCGTTTACATGGAGTGACCAAGAGGAGCGGGCGTTCAAAACCCATGTAGACACACTGTGCAATGGACCTGTACTCATCACCCCAGATTTGGAAAAACCCTTCATCGTGACGATAACTGCATCGGACTATGCGCTGGGTGCAATCCTCAGTCAGGGTGAGATAGGAAAGGATAGACTGTGCGAATACGCATCACGTCACGTTTTTTTGTGCTAAAGCAAGCAAGCTTAATTATTCAACGTATGATAAGGAGCTTCTAGTAATTGTATTCGCTAAGAATCAATTTAAGCCTTATTTGTATCGACGCAAGTTTACAATGATCACAGATCACGGACCGGATACACGGATCCTAGACCTATGAAAAATTTCCATTCATCAAGAAAACCAGACATCCAATTTAATAGACGTAAAGCAAAATTTCAATGTAATGAGTTTCAAGTTATACATCACCCAGGAATAAAAAACAGACCACTTGACGCACTTTCACGGAACTCGATAAAACACAAAGGGGAAACGAACCCCAAGCGCCCTAGATAACAGTGGTATAAACAAGATGACCAAAAGGAAAATACAGGGGAAGGTAATAGTGATGGGCCCCCGGCTAGAGTTTTAAAGTTTGTGTACCAAAAAAAAAAAAAAAAAAAAAAAAAAAATACAGGGTAAACCAAAAAAAAGTGAGGGTCGAGTGTACAAGCCCAGAAGCATTTGATAATGACGAGGGAAGAACAGAAAAACGAGCAAGAGACAACCAGGACTGTATGCATGATTACGTGGTCTTAGAGGGGGATAGTGATTCAGAATCAAAGGAGCTGAAAGAGGAAAACTCATAAGGTTGGCAAGTACCAAGAGACAAAAAAGGCGTAACGGTACCAACCGTTAAAGGGAAAGAAAAGCCCATTCCACAAGGGCCAACAGATAAAAAGTTGGGCTACCAAACAAAAGAACCAGGTTTAAAAAGGGAGATAAAGGCGACTAGTACACCTGAAATACTGGAGAGACGAGTTTGATCACGCAAAGCATGCAACTGACAGCTCGATACACTATGCAGACAGAGACCGTATTTTCAGAATTGTAACATAGCACAAAAAGCAAATACAGAGACATATTCAGAAATGATCACCCAAAATCAAAAAGCTGGTGGAGAAGGAAGAGCAAATACGAAACGGAATGCTTACCTTTTATTGAATATAATAGCACAAAAGGGTTAGGATATATATACTATATTCAAAGGTAAATCTGATAAACTTCAAGCCCAAGTAATGATCGATATTAAAAGATGCGATATAGAAGGCAAGCCAAGAATAAGGATTGATGTATGGGTGCCTAACGAGACGGAACTCGTAGAAAACGTAGCACCACAGATAAGAAGAGAAATTAATGACTTCCCACACAGCCAAAATGAAGAGACCAAGTCAGATGAGGGTAAGAACTCAGTAAAAAATTAACATAATGCACCATCGGAGACTGCCATGCAACCAGATAAGTGGTTGGAACGTTTAAGAGACAAAACGTGAAGAAAAACTTGCGAATGTGCACAACCTGATAGCATCCTGGCAAAAATGTCAGAAAAACCATCCAACCAGCTCGGAAACTGTTTATTTAACAGTCTTATATTTTTGTTTGGTCTCGATCTATCGACCACCGAGCTGCGAGCAATGATGCACAGTTCGAATTTTTTAAAAAATGCAGAGAGCTAAAGGAAACAAAAGAAATATTAGAATCACAAACAGCATATAATAATTGCATATAATGATTGCATACATCTATTTCCCCAAGAATTCAAGGAAAATATTTGTGTTTACCAAGCACTGAATAATATGAGTTATGCTTACGCACATTACATCGCAACAAACGATAGTGAGTTTTATCACTTACATCTGGAGGGCATTAAAAAAAACGCACACTATACCCCTTTTATGCAAGTCTCTCATACAGTAAACCCTAGTGCTGAGCAAGAAAAATGGCTGGTCAAAAATTACTAAGGCAGCAGCGAGGAAGACTTGAAAAGTGAGAAGGAAGGTCAGAGGACAGATTTAGAAAAGTTGGGCAAAAATGTCAAGAGGCAGCTAAGAGCGGAATAAAAACCAAGTGAGAAAGAAACGAGCACAGCCAAGCACATTAGAAAACTAACTGAAAAAAAACATACAACCGGCAACAGAGAATGAAGACGGCTTTTACTACATCAAAGTACCAGATAAGGAGGAGGCCAATGATTTAAATAAATTGCTTCATAAAACGGATAGAAAAAACAAAAGATTAGTGAATAAGATGGTCTCACACTCCCTATCGATGGAAAAGTATAGAGCATGTAGGACGTGGTTAATAACTGATATTACACCATGGGCACCAAGGGAAGAGAAAGATCCGACCATATTTCAAAAACTGAACAAGATTGAGGGCCACCCAGTTAAGTACATAGATAATCTAGCACTTATGACAATAACAAAGGCGGTACCCACCACGGAGGTTGTAGATGCGCTGCACGAGAGAGGATAAATTCATTCGACACGCATAAGCAACGAAGAAAGAACCGTACAAAAATTTATAATGATAAATGCAGAAAGAGTAAAAATTATGCACATGTATGTATAGGAGCATTTCGAAGAAACGGGGCTTAAATCAAACATTAGAAAATGTATGAGGGTTAGGGTAAGAGTGTATTAAATAAATGAGCCTAGGAAAATAAATACTTCAGAACTTCTTTAATAATAAACGTGAATACATCAATAGTCAATATTTTAGAGTGTACATGAGGCAACTTGCCTTGGCAACGGTTATCTATTGACTGAACATATGTATCATCATCGAATATACATCAATCACGCGACTCGAGAACTCCTACTCATGCTGATAACAATTTAATTCTTCCTATTGCTTTCGTTAAAATGTCTGCTTCGTTATCTCCTGAGATGACTTAAACTATATTAATTATACCGTTTAAAAAATTCTTGTTTATGAAGAAAAAATGTGTTTTAATATATTTAGAATTTCTCATGTAGTTATTAAATTAAGCAATAATAATCGCACCAGAATTATCTTTAAAAACAGTTATTGGTTTTCAAAAATAACTAAGAAATCTTTTAATATTCCTCTTATCCATAATATTTTGCTTACGCTCTCAGATAACGCCACATACTCAGGTTCTGTGGAAGATTTTGTTACGGTTCCTTTTTTCTGAGATTTCCAATAAATTACATTATTAAACAGCTTTATAACGTTACCAGTTGTTGATTTTTATCAACTACATCACCTGCCCAGTCTCCATCCACAGAACAAGTCAAGATATCTACTGTGAAATTTCTTTCATACGTTAACTTAATATCTCTTGTTAAATACAAATACTTAAAGATTCTTATCGCATATTTGTAATAAGCTTGGTATAAACAATTCAAAAAAGTACTTAGATAGTTCACGCTATAACCAATATCTCATCTAGTTCATGAGCTAATACACTTAAGTACTTTTATCTAATTTTTGTAGTATTTAAGTATTTAAATTGAGAAACTGACCACGTGGGTTCACATTTTAAGTTTCGCTCCATTGGTGTTTCATATAATTTTGCGTTTATCACATCATACTTTTTTGCTGAAAATTTCATGTATCTTTCCTGATCTAATGTCATTATACCATTTTTACAATCACTATCAATGTTTAAACTAAGATATGTATGACCACCTTCTGTGTCATTCATCTTTTTATTTGTTTATACCTTTTAAGTTCCGTCGCTCTTATTTTGACTTTTACTACATACCAATGAATCATCTGCAAAGATAATTACATAACTTAAATTGTATCCATCATGTACATGTACCTCAAAAGAGGCACTAAAAAAAGTATTGTATAAAACTTTTAAAAAAAATTGTGTTTTATGTTTTAAAATATAAGAGTAACACCCTGGAGGTTAAGCGTCGTTTTTATTATTACTTTAAGGTTATTTAAATGACGCTTAAATTGTGAAAAAAGAATTAAATGAAACACTCACATGCAGGAAAAAGCTTTTTGACAAGAAACCTGTTTTATTAATTTAAATTGGTACAACAATAATCTATTTTGTATATGTGAGTAAGCGTGTGGATTCATAAAAGAATAACATGTACTTTTTGGTCAATGAAATACAAATGTAGTCCCTAGGTGAAAAAATCTGCTGATGCGAGCAGGCGCTCGGCTTTATTTATTCTGTTGGTCAAACAGGACCAGAGTTTTCGTCACCACGAAAGTTTTCTCAAAGAATCTCGCTGGGAGACGTTAGGATGTAAAGAGTCTGGCTGGACGATGTTGAGATGGATCAGCTGTGTAACGGGACACTTTTTTGTTTACGAGAATCGTCGGGAATTCATAAGCTTTTAAAGAGAAGATTATGCTCAGACACGTCAGATTCGGACAAAAAATTCGTGGAAAAGTAAGAAATGAAAGCACAAATTCTCAGAAGTTGTGCAAGCACCGATTGCCTTTTTTTGGTTTTTCATTAAATAATGTGATAAGTACGTAGTGTGAAAATATGAACGCGCCACTTATAAGACATTTGCTACTCACAGTATTATCAATCTGCGATATATACTCTCCCACGTTTGCGAAATAATAGGATGAGCAATGTATAATACAAAATAAATACTTTGTTAAATGTAACATTTGTTAAGTGTGCTTATAATTAATTGAACATGAATTATAAATTGGTAACGAATGATACAGATTCTAATAACGATTCAATAAGTTATTATAATGTTAAAATTAACAAATTAAACAATCAATTAATAGTGTGAAAATACCATACGCGAACAATATAACTTACGCAAATTAAAAACGTCAACAAATGGATATCAGCACAAATCGAGTATTTGACAAAGGAACTAAGTTAATGTGACACTTTTATGAATCGTTAATTTCTTTTTCTTCTGGTAAAGGACAATTTATTATATTTCTTTTGTAGATACCGTTAGCAGTTTTAACGGAAGCTACTCGCACCACGCCATCCTTTTCACGGTTAACTTTAACTATTACGCCCAACCTCAAATTAGTGCAAGAAATATTTTTGTCCATAAAAAGAACGACTGATCTAAATTTGATCTTTCCTTTCTCTCTTTGCCATTTTTGTCTTTTCTGGAGCTCACTTAGATACTTGTTGTACCATCGCTTCCAGAAATCTTCTCTCGGTTTTTATATGTAATTCCAGGAGGTTAAACAATTTTCTGAAATTTTATTAAAATTATGAGTTGATAATAAGATAATTGGTCTACCTGTAAGTAAATGTGCTGGCGTAAGAGCTTGCAGATCGTTTGCATCTGAAGATAGAGTAAAAATTGGTCTTGAATTTGAAATTTCTTTGATTTTTAAGGTCAAAGTGTCGTACTCCTCAAACGTAAGTAATTTATTACCGACAACTCGATTCAAATGATGTTTAAACAGTTTGACTATCGAGTCCCAGAATCCGCCAGAATGTTGTGATAAAGGGGGGGGGGGGTGAAGTTCCAAATAATATTTTTCTGTACGGCGTATTCATTTATGTCACGATGGAAATTATTTGATTTTAAAAGGTCAAAAAGTTCTTTAAGTTGGTTGTTTGCTCCAACATAGTTAAACATTATCTAAGTATACATGTTGCGAAATTCCTTGGCGAGCTATAAAGCGCTTACAACCACCGAGAAATCCTTCAGTTGAGAGATCGCTGATGATTTCGATATGCACAGCTTTAGAACCCTTACATATAAAAACACAGCCATGTGCCTTCATCTTGTTTTGATTTTAAAGTTTTTTTTTTTCAGTATACATCGGGCCGAAAAAATCGGTACCAACTTATCTAAATGCACTCAGGCGCTGAATTCACTCATAATTTGGATGAATCGCTAATTTTGCCATAAATAAAATTTGCTTATATCGAGGGCAAATAACGTAACGCCAAACTTCACTACACACCTGATTTTTTCCGTCTAAAATATAATAATTATGCCGAAAAAAACTTAGAGTGCATTGTGTACCTAAATGTCCGTGTACTGCGTGTATTCTGCGAATAAGTGAATCAACAACTGGGTATTTTGATGGTAAAAGTATCGGACATTTGTAATCATTAAAAATATTAGCATTTCGTAAACGACCACTGACTCACAAGATAAAGTTGGAATCGAGAAATGGATTAAGAGGTCATGAACGCGATTCTTTTCGTTGTTCTATTAAATTTTTTTCTTTTAAGAAACGTTTGTGTTGTATGACACGTAAAATTACTTCTTCCGCTGCAAAATTTTCTTCTACGCAAATAGCTTTTCTACGATATTGTCAATTTAAAATTTTAAATCGTTAAGAGCGAGCTACAAATTTAATTAGACGGTAAAAGTCTTGAAAACAAACCAGAACGCACGGTAGTTGTGAAACAGGTATTATTTTAAATTGTAAAAAGAGCGGCAATGACGATGTTTTGTGGCCACAACATTTATGCTAAGATAGTCATTTCGGGCCAGCTAGCTACGTTGAAATATGTAAAAACTCATATGGTGTTTGACTGCGAGACAAAACGTTAGCAGGATTATCAGCATCAGCAGTTTTTACATGTTACCATTGTACAACGTCATCAAGCGTTTGAATTTCACTTGCCCAATTTGCGTCGAAAACTTCCAAATCACGGGGCGATTTTTTAATATTGTGTTAAACTATTGTAGAGTCACACCAAAAAATGACGTTTTAGATAGGGAATTTAAAAGCTTTATAGCTTTCTTTGTAAAGTCTTACAAGATGCAAAGCACCGCGCAACCCTAATCGGGAAGTGGTAAACAAACCTTTTAGAAAGGCTACACGCAATCTATAGCACGCCAATTAAATGAGAACTCTACCAGATATATCAATCGATCTAATGTATAGACAAGCGTTATAACCTAATCTACTAGCATTAATGAAACCTATAATAATCAACATGCACAAAATTATTGGTAGGACCATTCATACAAGAAAAACTTTATCATCACCTTCTTAGATTTCGATCATACGGTTACGTCATGACAGCTGATATAGCGTAAATGTATCGGCAGGTACTGGTAGACCCTTGCAATCGGAAATACCAGCATATATTTTAGTATAACAGAAAAGGACATATTAAACCCTTTGACATGAGCACGATAACTTTCGGTAACTCATCTACGGCTTTTTTAGCTGTTCGTACTGTGCAAAAATTATCTGACGATGAAGGTGCGAAATTTTCTTTGGTTCAATTAATTTTTAAGCATCATTTTTAAGTTGATAATCTTATTAAGAGCTCGAACTCTCTCGAAGAAATGCATATAATATGCAAGCAAATTACCAGTTCATTATTTCTCGCTGATTTTGATATAAGAAAATGGATTTCTATTGATACCTATACGTTAAACGTCGCTGATGAAAAAACTTTTTACGTGAACGATTGTCAAAATTCTCCCGCGATTTTAAAATCTCTTGGAATTGTGTGGAATTCATAATATAATGTCTTTTCCGTAAAACTTGAGAGCTCTTTTTAAAAAATTACTAAACGACATATACTATTCGATCTAAAATGCTAAAACTTTCGATCCATTCAGTTTACTAGGCCCTGTTGTATTTGGAGCGAAAGTTATAATGCAAAAATGTTAATGTGCATAAATCGGAAAGGACAAATCGTTACCAAATAAATTGCATACTTCCTAGACTACTTTTGTTAATTAGATTAGGCTTATGCAAAATTTTAGAGTCAATCGAAAAATAGTAATCAATAATTTTGTGCATGTTGATTATTATAGGTTTCATTAATGCTAGTAGATTAGGTTATAACGCTTGTCTATACATTAGATCGATTGATATATCTGGTAGAGTTCTCATTTAATTGGCGTGCTATAGATTGCGTGTAGCCTTTCTAAAAGGTTTGTTTACCACTTCCCGATTAGGGTTGCGCGGTGCTTTGCATCTTGTAAGACTTTACAAAGAAAGCTATAAAGCTTTTAAATTCCCTATCTAAAACGTCATTTTTTGGTGTGACTCTACAATAGTTTAACACAATATTAAAAAATCGCCCCGTGATTTGGAAGTTTTCGACGCAAATTGGGCAAGTGAAATTCAAACGCTTGATGACGTTGTACAATGGTAACATGTAAAAACTGCTGATGCTGATAATCCTGCTAACGTTTTGTCTCGCAGTCAAACACCATATGAGTTTTTACATATTTCAACGTAGCTAGCTGGCCCGAAATGACTATCTTAGCATAAATGTTGTGGCCACAAAACATCGTCATTGCCGCTCTTTTTACAATTTAAAATAATACCTGTTTCACAACTACCGTGCGTTCTGGTTTGTTTTCAAGACTTTTACCGTCTAATTAAATTTGTAGCTCGCTCTTAACGATTTAAAATTTTAAATTGACAATATCGTAGAAAAGCTATTTGCGTAGAAGAAAATTTTGCAGCGGAAGAAGTAATTTTACGTGTCATACAACACAAACGTTTCTTAAAAGAAAAAAATTTAATAGAACAACGAAAAGAATCGCGTTCATGACCTCTTAATCCATTTCTCGATTCCAACTTTATCTTGTGAGTCAGCGGTCGTTTACGAAATGCTAATATTTCTAATGATTACAAATGTCCGATACTTTTACCATCAAAATACCCAGTTGTTGATTCACTTATTCGCAGAATACACGCAGTACACGGACATTTAGGTACACAATGCACTCTAAGTTTTTTTCGGCATAATTATTATATTTTAGACGGAAAAAATCAGGTGTGTAGTGAAGTTTGGCGTTACGTTATTTGCCCTCGATATAAGCAAATTTTATTTATGGCCAAATTTGCGATTCATCCAAATTATGAGTGAATTCAGCGCCTGAGTGCATTTAGATAAGTTGGTACCGATTTTTTCGGCCCGATGTATACTGAAAAAAAAAAACTTTAAAATCGAAACAAGATGAAGGCACATGGCTGTGTTTTTATATGTAAGGGTTCTAAAGCTGTGCATATCGAAATCATCAGCGATCTCTCAACTGAAGGATTTCTCGGTGGTTGTAAGCGCTTTATAGCTCGCCAAGAAATTTCGCAACATGTATACTTAGATAATGTTTAACTATGTTGGAGCAAACAACCAACTTAAAGAACTTTTTGACCTTTTAAAATCAAATAATTTCCATCGTGACATAAATGAATACGCCGTACAGAAAAATATTATTTGGAACTTCACCCCCCCCCCCTTTATCACCACATTTTGGCGGATTCTGGGAATCGATAGTCAAACTGTTCAAACATCATTTGAATCGAGTTGTCGGTAATAAATTACTTACGTTTAAGGGGTACAACACTTTGACCGTAAAAATCGAAGAAATTTCAAATTCAAGACCAATTTGCACTCTTTCTTCAGATCCAAACGATCTGCAAGCTCTTACGCCAGCACATTTACTTACAGGTAGACAAATTACCTTATTATCAACTCATAATTTTAATAAAATTTCAGAAAATTGTTTAACCTCCTGGAATTACATATCAAAACCAAAAGAAGATTTCTGAAAGCGATGGTACAACAAGTATCTAAGTAAGCTCCAGAAAAGACAAAAATGGCAAAGAGAGAAAGGAGAGATCAAATTCAGATCAGTCGTTCTTTTTATGGACAAAAATATTTCTTGCACTAATTAGAGGTTGGGCGTAATAGTTGAAGTTAACCGTGAAAAGGATGGCGTGGTGCGAGTAGCTTCCGTTAAAACTACTAACGGTATCTACAAAAGAAATATAATAAATTGTTCTTTACCAGAAGGAAAAAAAATTAACGATTCATAAAAGTGTCACATTAACTTAGTTCCTTTGTCAAATACTTGATTTGTGCTGATATCCATTTGTTAACGTTTTTAATTTGCGTTAGTTATATTGATCGCGTATGGTATTTCCACATTATTAATTAATTGTTTTATTTGTAATATTGACATTATAATAACTTATTAAATTGTTATTAGAATTTGTATCATTCGTTACCAATTTACAATTCATGTTTAATTAATTATAAGCACACTTAACAAATTTTACATTTATCAAAGTATTTATTTTGTATTATACTTTGCTCATCCTATTATTTCGCAAACGTGGAAGAGTATACATCGCAGATTAATAATACTGTGAGTAGCAAATGTCTTATAAGTGGCACGTTCATATTTTTACACTACGTACTTATCACATTATTCAATGAAAAACCAAAAAAAGGCAATCGGTGATTGCACAACTTTTGAGAATTCGTGCTTTCATTTATTACTTTTCCACGCATTTTTTGTCCGAATCTGACGTGTCTGAGCATAATCTTTTCTTTAAAAGCTAATAAATTCCCGACAATTCTCGTAAACAAAAAAGTGTCCCGTTACACAGCTGATCCGTCTCAACATCTTCTAGCCAGACTCTTTACATCCTAACGTCTTCCAGCGAGATTCTTTGAGAAAACTTTCGTGGTGACGAAAACTCTGGTCCTGTTTGACCAACAGAATAAATAAAGCCGAGCGCCTGCTCGCATCAGCAGATTTTTCCACCTAGGGACTACATTTGTATTTCATTGACCAAAAAGTACATGTTATTCTTTTATGAATCCACACGCTTACTCACATATACAAAATAGATTATTGTTGTACCAATTTAAATTAATAAAACAGGTTTCTTGTCAAAAAGCTTTTTCCTGCATGTGAGTGTTTTATTTAATTTTATTTTCACAATTTAAGCGTCATTTAAATAACATTAAAGTAATAATAAAAACGACGCTTAACATCCAGGGTGTTACTCTTATATTTTAAAACATAAAATACAATTTTTTTTAAAAGTTTTATACAATACTTTTTTTAGTGCCTCCTTTGAGGTACATGTACATGATGGATACAATTTAAGTTATGTAATTATCTTTGCAGATGATTCATTGGTATGTAGTAAAAGTCAAAATAAGAGCGACGGAACTTAAAAGGTATAAACAAATAAAAAGATGAATGACACAGGAGGTGTTTATACATATCTTAGTATAAACATTGCTAGTGATTGTAAAAATGGTATAATGACATTAGATCAGGAAAGATACATGAAATTTTCAGCAAAAAAGTATGATGTGATAAACGCAAAATTATATGAAACACCAATGGAGCGAAATTTAAAATGTGAACCCACGTGGTCAGTTTCTCAATTTAAATACTTAAATACTACAAAAATTAGATAAAAGTACTTAAGTGTATTAGCTCATGAACTAGATGAGATATTGGTTATAGCGTGAACTATCTAAGTACTTTTTTGAATTGTTTATACCAAGCTTATTACAAATATGCGATAAGAATCTTTAAGTATTTGTATTTAACAAGAGATATTAAGTTAACGTATGAAAGAAATTTCACAGTAGATATCTTGACTTGTTCTGTGGATGGAGACTGGGCAGGTGATGTAGTTGATAAAAATCAACAATTGGTAACGTTATAAAGCTGTTTAATAATGTAATTTATTGGAAATCTCAGAAAAAAGGAACCGTAACAAAATCTTTCACAGACCTTGAGTATGTGGCGTTATCTGAGAGCGTAAGCAAAATATTATGGATAAGAGGAATATTAAAAGATTTCTTAGTTATTTTTGAAAACCAATAAATGTTTTTAAAGATAATTCTGGTGCGATTATTATTGCTTAATTTAATAACTACATGAGAAATTCTAAATATATTAAAACACGTTTTTTCTTCATAAACAAGAATTTTTTAAACGGGATAATTAATATAGTTTAAGTCATCTCAGGAGATAACGAAGCAGACATTTTAACGAAAGCAATAGGAAGAATTAAATTGTCATGAGCATGAGTAGCAGTTCTCGAGTCGCGTGATTGATGTATATTTGATGATGATACATATGTTCAGTAAATAAATAACCGTTGCCGAGGCAAGTTGCCTTATGTACGATATAAAATATTGAGTATTGATGTATTCACGTTTATTATTAAAGATGTTCTGAAGTATTTATTTTCCTAGGCTTATTTATTAAATACATCTGTAAATAAAGCTGAAAGAAGAACTGATGATTCTTTTAGAAATAAAACTGATGCTCAACATCACACAGAAAATTCTCTCTTACTGCACTTAGAACCAGAAATTAATATGATTTATGACTTCACACTGGATATTATTTATTTAGGTAACTTAAGTGCGATGAGAAAGCTTTTAAAATTCTGGACGTCAATAATCCTAACAAAACTAGATGAAGTCAGTATATTAAGAATTTAATCTCGACTAATGAATCTGTCAAGCCAAACACCATCTAAATTTTAAAGAGGTACAAGATCCTTTGGTGATTTGTGTAAATGGAAAGCCACAGAATTTTAGTTTTTTTAGGTGTATTGTGGAATTGTCGTGTTGAAAGATATATTACCATTTCAACGATTTATTTACTTTGTACTGTTTAGCATTGCATCAAGAATTTTATCAAGTAAAAATGAGTATTTAAAGTATGTAAATCAAGCAGGACAATATCTTTAAAAATTTGTTGAACGTGCTGAGAAAGTTTACCATGAAAATATGAAAGTTTTTAATCTACACAACTTATTACATGTGACTGATGACGTGAAAAATAAAAAATGTTGTTTGGATGATATTAGTGCTTATGACTTTGAAAATAAACTAGCAGATATTTCTAGGTGTATAAGAAGCGGTAACAGACCTTTAGAACAAGTAGCAAGGCAGGTTGAAGAAAATCTTTTAATTAAAAATTATTTTATTAAATTATCCAGTTTACTTGAGACAAAAATCTTAAGCAGTATAAAAATAAAAAATCAACCAATTAAAATTAAGCGAGTTAGTTACAAAGGGTGTGAACTGACTTATAAAAAACCGAACAATGCAGTTATGTTAAAGAATGGAAAAATTATCAATATTCAAGACATTTATCGTAAAATGACAGACAGTGACGTTAAAATAATTCCATAGGAGTAAATTGAGTTGACTCGTGAATCGCTTCATTCATCAACGAACTGATTAATTCCACATAATCCTACTACGCCGCATGTCTCTCTAACAGTAATGACCGAGAAAAACGCGCAAGTTCACGGAGAATACGTTCCACTGGGTTCAACTGTGGATGACGTATGGACGAGAACAGTACAGATATATTCGCATCTTTGAGCCTCTTTAGCCACTTCTCGGAAATAAATTGCGTGCCGTGATCATGCAAAATCTTTAATGGTTCTCCATACTTCGGGATATACTTGTGGCAAATGCATTTAACAACCGCATCCGCAGTAGCCTTACGTGATGGATAAAATACAACAAACTTTGAAAACACATCGATGGTGGACAAAATGTATTTGCACCCATATTTTCCCGTTGGGAGGGGACCAAAAAAGTCAATTGACAGAAGCTCAAGTGGCTGCTCCACTAGTATTGGCCGATACTCTTTCGGGAACTTTTGGGTTGTAATTTTATTTATCTGGCATTGATGATAACGTTTAATGACGCCGTACACCATCTTCTTCAAACCGGAAGCAAAAAAGTGTTTTTGCAATAATTTGTACGTTTTAAACGAACCAATCTGGGCGTATAACGGATAAATTTCCTTTATAAATAGATCTAGCTTTATCGTGGGTACTACAAATTTTAATTTATCCCCTTCTTTTTTATATAAAAAGCCTAGTCTGTGAATAATACGTTTTAAATTGCGCTTGTCGTTCCTTTCCAATGATTCAATTACACGGGTGACATATTCATCTTTATTTTGAAACGGGCGAAAATTTTTGAACAGATCTATCAATTCATCGGTAGGTTTGCAAGCCAATACTACGTGGATTTACAATTCCACCTCATTTTTCGCGGCAGGGTATCGTACCCTTCTCAAATAATCCGCACTCGTGTTGTTTTTCCCTTCGATATACATTATTTCGATGTTATAATTCTGCAACGCGAGCTGCCCTCTTTGGAGGCAGGAATTTTCAAACCGACACGTAGAAAGACACGACAACGCTTGGTCATCGGCATGCACACATATTTTCATGGCACCACGTAGATACGTGTGTAATCGATCCAACGACCATACGATCGCCAACAACTCTTTTTACATTGTAAAGTAGTTTAATTCACTCGTGCGCAAAGTCCAACTTACAAATGTTACAATGAATTTTCAGGATAATGTTTTCATCGAACAGTTGCTTAACACTTTCAAAAGCTTCTTGTTGCTCCTTTCCTCATACAAACGCCTCTCCCTTACGCAACAACTTATTTAAGGGTATTGTATGCATAGAATAATTCTTTGCAAACTTGGTGTAAAAATTTACAAACCCCAAGAACGATTGCAACATCTGAACGTTTTCGGGCACTAGAAAATCTTTTATTGTCACGATTTTATCCACTTGTGGTTTTTGACCCTCGGTGGACAACCTATGCCCCAAAAATGATATTTCCCGCTGAAAATCATTTTCAAATGCTGTAGGTGTTGTTCAAAATTTGGAGAAAACACGACTAAGTCATCGACAAACTGTAACATGAAACTCTCGAAACCAAAGAGTATCTCGGTTAGTGCCCTGATCAACACTGCTCCTCAGGTCTTAATACCAAAAGGGACCACATTAAATTCGTAGACATGATTGGCGTTTTGGCACCGTGGAAGCAACTCTTCTAACCTGGGAGGAGACTCATAATCATCCACTAATCTTTCGTTTAAGCGTCTGGCATCGATGCATAAACGTACCATATCGTCCTTCTTGATTACTACCCAAATCGGATTTATGTAAGTACTGAACGATCTCCGGATTACCTTTAATTTCTGCATTTTATTAATTTCGCGTTGTACTTGCTCTCGATAGTTCAGTGGAACTAGATACGGTCGCGAAAAAAAAGATTTTTCATATTGTAACGTAAGCTCGTGAACGTATGTATTTACAAAGCGTGGACGCTTTTCAAAGATTTGCCTATAACCATAAATTTGATTGCCTGAAGCCTTCTTTCTTTCGTCCGTTAAATCAAGCTCGTTTAATTTATCTTCTATTTCGTCAAAAATAATTTCATACGACTTTTCCGTTTGACCAAAAGTACCGTCATTGATAACGATTTCTGATTTGACGT
Source organism: Copidosoma floridanum (assembly GCF_036245765.1). Classification (NCBI taxonomy): domain Eukaryota; kingdom Metazoa; phylum Arthropoda; class Insecta; order Hymenoptera; family Encyrtidae; genus Copidosoma; species Copidosoma floridanum. The sequence continues at coordinate 948,840 of NW_028321911.1, forward strand.
CATCCTGGGGCAATTGAATGTAACATGATTCGCGATCTTTCGATTGTTCGACGTGAGATAATATTGGCATGACCACCGGCTGCTCATTTATGTGTAAAGACACATTCATACTTGCCGTGTTGATAATAATTTTCAACCATTTGAAGGCGTTGAAACCGATAATGATATTCCGTATGAGCTAAGGCACCACTACGTACGTTAACGATATGGTATGATTTAGGAAACTGGTTGAAATGAATACTTGCTTTTTTATTTTGCAAGATCTCTGACCGGTCTTTCCTTTAAGGTACTTGCTCGTTAGCGGCAACACTGGTAATTTCTCAAACTTATCTCGATGCGTTTCGTAGAATGCCTCGGAAATGCACGTGATCTCACTACTGGAATCCAATAAAGCGATTCTGGTAACATCGAGTAATGTGACTTCGACCTCGGGGCACGCTAATTCACAAGATGCACGATCGTTTGAGCTTATATCGAATAATAAATCGTCCCGTACATCATAAATTAACCATCGATGATTCAAATTTGCCTTATTTTCCGTTTTCCGCACCGCGTGAACAGGCGTTTTATTCATTCTGACTAAATCGTTGGCTAAACCTACCCATCCCTTTCCTTTCAAAACATCTTCAGACACCAGAGCATGAGGTTCAGTTGCGTTGATGGGGTGCGCTCAATCAACTAATTTCGTCAACGCAACCCCTAGAGGTTTTTTGCTACGCCAAACATATGTAAGGAGTTATCGACTCCATCATGGTCCAAACCGTGATCAGACGATCTTTTAGATTGTTCATTATTGCACTGAGGCAGAGTGTCGACTTTTCGTTTGCGATTCTCGCTATCATTTTCAAGTGATATTTGATTTGACCACCAAGTTTGCTGGTTTCCGCGATTACTCCCAATATTATTTCGATTTGTGGTATTGGGATTCACGTGAGCATTAGAGACCGAGGGATTGGTCGAGTTGGGGTTAATTCTACTCTTATCAGGGGCGTGCCCACGATGACGGCGTTCGTCGGCATTGAATTAGCTTTATAACTCTAACAGAGTTTTATCCTTCGAATTACGATCACACATAACAGCGTGCCTCACATTACGCTCGAAATGAGCAGTGATCTGATATAATAAATTTTTATCTCCAGTGGGGATGTTTTAATCGTGCGCGAAACCGAACATATGTGTCGCGTACTCCACCATAGTGTGTTTCCCTCCTGTTTGATATTGTCCGAATTCTAACTTCCTGCGTAAATTTTGCTGGACTGCTGAGTTCCAGTACCTCGTGCAAGTACCACCAATCGCGTGCCGTGTCCTCTCAGCATTCGGCTAGAATACACGGCAACTCAACCTCAAGAGGTTGGGCATAATTCAAATATCGCTCAAGCTCGGATAAGAATTTAATAGGTCGCTTACCCTCGCGTCCTTTAAACTTTGAGATGGTTAAATTCAATACTGAAGACTTGCTTGCCGTCGATGGGTTTATCGATCCCCACAGTCTTGTTAATTTATCATCAACCGACTGTCTCAAGTTTAATGAGTCATGATATGCGTCTTCGAAAAACGCGCCCATTTGGTATCTTATCGATTGCACTTCGTCATAAGCCCAATCACTATTTTTGTTCAGCTTTTCAATCTCCTCGTGTAATTTACAGAAACAGCCCTGTAAATCAGTAACATCCCGCTCAATCTTTCTTAACCTTGATCGATTTTCCGTCAATAAATCTCTATACCTTTTACCGATTTAAGGACTTCGTCGTTCTTGTTGTTTATTTCGCGCGTGAACTCAACTTTTAATGTGCGCACATCACTTGCGTCTGTCTCACACTGTTCCAACACCTTAACGCGCTCCCTTAACTGTTTATTGGTCTCAACAATATCTTTCACGTCATCGTACATTGCGTTCTGCCATTGAACGAGCTGTCCGTAAGTGATATTAGTCATTTCTTCGTCTTCAACGGTTTCACGCATTTGTAGCAAAAAAGCTTTAGCTCACTGACCGTGTACCATTTTAACAAGAAATAAGAATTTATCTCGTCAGGACGCAAAAGTGTCAAAGTTAAACAAGCGATATATTTGACGCTTAACTCGTACGGAGCTATACTGCTCAACAACGAACAAACAGAAATTACGATGGTCAAATCTTAAATGCCAAACAATCAGCAAAACATATTCACCATCGGTATAACATCACTAAGAGAAAGCTACCCGTTCAAGGTCGATGTACAGCGTCGTATTATTGATGTTCAAATATCGGTACTGTCTCTAAAAGGAAACGACCTTTTCGCCCGTTCACCTCTAGAGTTTTAAACTCTCTATTTACGTAAAGCTTGTCTCTTGTGCTTCTGTCGTTATCCCCTTTATGTTTGAACCAATCCACACACATACACGTGCACGCTACCTTCCACTGACACGTCTCACTTCTGCAAGCGGACCCCACGTCGAGTGCCAGAAAGAAACACTATGTGACGTTTTATCCGTCTCAATAGGTTTTATCGTAAGGTATTCTAAAAATTTTGTTCCACGTGGGAGATGAAAGCGAGCCAGGGGAGATGCAAATGTTACCTCGCGAAAAAAAAAATGAGAGACCATAGAGAAATATCCCCCTGTCCTCGGAAATAAAACGTGGCAGAAGGAAGATGATGATGGGAAATGGGCTTTCGTCACTATAGCTGAGAAATAGATCGAGGCGGCCCGGTAATGTAAGGAATTCCCATCCCACTACTTACAACCTTTGGTTACACGACCAAGACAACATTCGACGATGAGAAGGCCCCCGTTGTCCAAGCTTTCTGCTTGCCGTCAATGATTGTTGAAATTAAAAATGAGAGCATTGCTCTTACAGACCAAGGTGATAAATAATCGAACGATAGGTATTGAATTTAAGTACCAATGGCGTTATGTAAGAATTTCTTCTAATACAATATTATACATTCAACAAAATTTATGCTCACATACATAATCAAAGGAACGAAAAACAGTTTGAAAATAAGAATGAGCTGCGAGCTAGCACTCGAGCAAAAGAAAAAATATGAAAGGCATTAAAACATACAAAAGAAAACGCATTAAAACAAACACAGGCTCAGTGCCTTTAAGTAAATAAAAGATCAGCGCATTGAAGCGAGCATTGAAGCGGTTACAATATGTGCATTTAAGCAAATTAGGTATATGCATTGAAGCAAGAATGCAATAATGGGCGCCACATGGGATCGCCAACACGATACACGGGATGGCGGATTCCCTGCCAGCCTCAGAAAAACCGAGCGACTCGGTCAAGTTAACGCCAAGCAGAGAATGCCTCTCACCCGCGCATTCACGGAGCTCCTCGATGCCAGGAAAACCGAGCGGTAGCCGCTGCCAGAGTTTGTAGGTGCGGGACAGACGGTGTGGGTGGGTGCAGAGGCCCCTTGGCGCTTTACATTGCGATTGGCCGTCTGTGACGACGACTTGCGCATGGTCTTACCTCAAGCGATGTCACGCCTTCTACGACTTATTGGCTCTTGTTGTGCCTGTTAGAACAACATAAAACAAAAAGAAAAAAAGAAGAAACAGAAATAAAAATAAAGAAACAGCATACGTTTATCGTTATCCTCATTACAGATCACTCTTCACCATATTTCGTGAACATAAGAACTCATACCGTTACAATATATATATGTGTATGCATACATGTTTCATTAGTTTAGTGTTGTTTTTTTTCTGGCTGTTATCACACATCAGCTGCTGTTCTCAAAGTATACGTACATAAAGTCATCTTTTATAGAAAAGCAAAATGAATAAAACAACGCAGGTAAAGCATACGAATTTTAACTAGTTAGCGTCATGTAGTTCTAATATCACGTTTAAAAAAATTTATAGGTTCGAATTTTTTTTTTGTGTTTGATATAACTTTCTCCATGCTAACATTATTTTGCAGGTAAGGGAGTGTATAGTCTCAGTAAATGACTATTTAATTGTGCAAATAAAAGACTCTGAGTAAAAAGAGTTGAATGATCATCACTTCATTGTGCCAGTTCCACTTGTAATCCTGTCACTAAGGAAAGCAAAGTACGATATCTTCAGCCTCCTCATCTAGAAGAAGATCTTAAACTTATTGAACAACTGATAAAACAAAGAAGTCTACCTCCAGAAGCTTGGAGCGTTCACAAGTGTATTGTCAAACACAATTGCAGTGAGTGTTTACCTTTTTGCAGTGTATTTATGTACAGAGTTTTTAATATTTGCATTTTTTTACAGACTCTTATAAAGCTGTTAAAGTACACTTACAAAGTATGATGGATAAAATTAGTGCAATGTCCATAGAGCAAATGATGAATGATATTCCAAATCTTAGCGAAGGATCGCTTAGTTATAAATCAACAAAATCACCATCTATCTCAAAAAGTTGTGACTCTAACGAGAAGGTAACTAAAACATTAGCTCCATTCTCTTTAAAAGGTGACTTATTCATACACAATATACTATTTTCATGCATATCTTATACTCTTAACAAATTAATTTTATACTTTTTTTCATATTTTTATAGATATTGAATTGTGTGTTACAAAAACAGTCAGATCAGTTTTCAACGAAACATTTCATTGTTTTTTTATACCATTTTTTAATTATTCTTGCTTGCATATAAGTATAACATTAAAAATAATGTTGACAAGTTCAAATAATGACATCAGTGGTAAACTGAGTGACATCGATAGGAAAATATCTGATCTGGCATTGCAAGTATCTAACTTGCAATCCCAATTAGAGAACAGACTTTCGATTGCCACCGTGAAAATTATAACTCTACAATACCTGATTGAACAGTATAACTGTACTTTCCCGTTACACATCTATCAAGGGTTTGATGCATTTGACGAAAGAGTGAAAAATGATCAGCACTCAAAGATAATTTTGTAAGATTATTTTGCATTACTTAAAATTTGTATTTAGTATTTTTATAAAAGTCTCACTATAATCAAAACTTAAATTTTTAGGGTAAATTTGTGAAACTTAGTACTAACGTTAATAATTCTGCAAATCTGTGCTGACAAAATTTACAGCACAAATAGCATGTGGTGATAAGCCAGTTATGTCAAAAACAGCTACTTTCATTTGCATAAAAGGTAATTGAAAAAAAAAACGGCCAATCGCAATGTAAAGCGCCAAGGGGCCTCTGCACCCACCCACACCGTCTGTCCCGCACCTACAAACTCTGGCAGCGGCTACCGCTCGGTTTTCCTGGCATCGAGGAGCTCCGTGAATGCGCGGGTGAGAGGCATTCTCTGCTTGGCGTTAACTTGACCGAGTCGCTCGGTTTTTCTGAGGCTGGCAGGGAATCCGCCATCCCGTGTATCGTGTTGGCGATCCCATGTGGCGCCCATTATTGCATTCTTGCTTCAATGCATATACCTAATTTGCTTAAATGCACATATTGTAACCGCTTCAATGCTCGCTTCAATGCGCTGATCTTTTATTTACTTAAAGGCACTGAGCCTGTGTTTGTTTTAATGCGTTTTCTTTTGTATGTTTTAATGCCTTTCATATTTTTTCTTTTGCTCGAGTGCTAGCTCGCAGCTCATTCTTATTTTCAAACTGTTTTTCGTTCCTTTGATTATGTATGTGAGCATAAATTTTGTTGAATGTATAATATTGTATTAGAAGAAATTCTTACATAACGCCATTGGTACTTAAATTCAATACCTATCGTTCGATTATTTATCACCTTGGTCTGTAAGAGCAATGCTCTCATTTTTAATTTCAACAATCATTGACGGCAAGCAGAAAGCTTGGACAACGGGGGCCTTCTCATCGTCGAATGTTGTCTTGGTCGTGTAACCAAAGGTTGTAAGTAGTGGGATGGGAATTCCTTACATTACCGGGCCGCCTCGATCTATTTCTCAGCTATAGTGACGAAAGCCCATTTCCCATCATCATCTTCCTTCTGCCACGTTTTATTTCCGAGGACAGGGGGATATTTCTCTATGGTCTCTCATTTTTTTTTCGCGAGGTAACATTTGCATCTCCCCTGGCTCGCTTTCATCTCCCACGTGGAACAAAATTTTTAGAATACCTTACGATAAAACCTATTGAGACGGATAAAACGTCACATAGTGTTTCTTTCTGGCACTCGACGTGGGGTCCGCTTGCAGAAGTGAGACGTGTCAGTGGAAGGTAGCGTGCACGTGTATGTGTGTGGATTGGTTCAAACATAAAGGGGATAACGACAGAAGCACAAGAGACAAGCTTTACGTAAATAGAGAGTTTAAAACTCTAGAGGTGAACGGGCGAAAAGGTCGTTTCCTTTTAGAGACAGTACCGATATTTGAACATCAATAATACGACGCTGTACATCGACCTTGAACGGGTAGCTTTCTCTTAGTGATGTTATACCGATGGTGAATATGTTTTGCTGATTGTTTGGCATTTAAGATTTGACCATCGTAATTTCTGTTTGTTCGTTGTTGAGCAGTATAGCTCCGTACGAGTTAAGCGTCAAATATATCGCTTGTTTAACTTTGACACTTTTGCGTCCTGACGAGATAAATTCTTATTTCTTGTTAAAATGGTACACGGTCAGTGAGCTAAAGCTTTTTTGCTACAAATGCGTGAAACCGTTGAAGACGAAGAAATGACTAATATCACTTACGGACAGCTCGTTCAATGGCAGAACGCAATGTACGATGACGTGAAAGATATTGTTGAGACCAATAAACAGTTAAGGGAGCGCGTTAAGGTGTTGGAACAGTGTGAGACAGACGCAAGTGATGTGCGCACATTAAAAGTTGAGTTCACGCGCGAAATAAACAACAAGAACGACGAAGTCCTTAAATCGGTAAAAGGTATAGAGATTTATTGACGGAAAATCGATCAAGGTTAAGAAAGATTGAGCGGGATGTTACTGATTTACAGGGCTGTTTCTGTAAATTACACGAGGAGATTGAAAAGCTGAACAAAAATAGTGATTGGGCTTATGACGAAGTGCAATCGATAAGATACCAAATGGGCGCGTTTTTCGAAGACGCATATCATGACTCATTAAACTTGAGACAGTCGGTTGATGATAAATTAACAAGACTGTGGGGATCGATAAACCCATCGACGGCAAGCAAGTCTTCAGTATTGAATTTAACCATCTCAAAGTTTAAAGGACGCGAGGGTAAGCGACCTATTAAATTCTTATCCGAGCTTGAGCGATATTTGAATTATGCCCAACCTCTTGAGGTTGAGTTGCCGTGTATTCTAGCCGAATGCTGAGAGGACACGGCACGCGATTGGTGGTACTTGCACGAGGTACTGGAACTCAGCAGTCCAGCAAAATTTACGCAGGAAGTTAGAATTCGGACAATATCAAACAGGAGGGAAACACACTATGGTGGAGTACGCGACACATATGTTCGGTTTCGCGCACGATTAAAACATCCCCACTGGAGATAAAAATTTATTATATCAGATCACTGCTCATTTCGAGCGTAATGTGAGGCACGCTGTTATGTGTGATCGTAATTCGAAGGATAAAACTCTGTTAGAGTTATAAAGCTAATTCAATGCCGACGAACGCCGTCATCGTGGGCACGCCCCTGATAAGAGTAGAATTAACCCCAACTCGACCAATCCCTCGGTCTCTAATGCTCACGTGAATCCCAATACCACAAATCGAAATAATATTGGGAGTAATCGCGGAAACCAGCAAACTTGGTGGTCAAATCAAATATCACTTGAAAATGATAGCGAGAATCGCAAACGAAAAGTCGACACTCTGCCTCAGTGCAATAATGAACAATCTAAAAGATCGTCTGATCACGGTTTGGACCATGATGGAGTCGATAACTCCTTACATATGTTTGGCGTAGCAAAAAACCTCTAGGGGTTGCGTTGACGAAATTAGTTGATTGAGCGCACCCCATCAACGCAACTGAACCTCATGCTCTGGTGTCTGAAGATGTTTTGAAAGGAAAGGGATGGGTAGGTTTAGCCAACGATTTAGTCAGAATGAATAAAACGCCTGTTCACGCGGTGCGGAAAACGGAAAATAAGGCAAATTTGAATCATCGATGGTTAATTTATGATGTACGGGACGATTTATTATTCGATATAAGCTCAAACGATCGTGCATCTTGTGAATTAGCGTGCCCCGAGGTCGAAGTCACATTACTCGATGTTACCAGAATCGCTTTATTGGATTCCAGTAGTGAGATCACGTGCATTTCCGAGGCATTCTACGAAACGCATCGAGATAAGTTTGAGAAATTACCAGTGTTGCCGCTAACGAGCAAGTACCTTAAAGGAAAGACCGGTCAGAGATCTTGCAAAATAAAAAAGCAAGTATTCATTTCAACCAGTTTCCTAAATCATACCATATCGTTAACGTACGTAGTGGTGCCTTAGCTCATACGGAATATCATTATCGGTTTCAACGCCTTCAAATGGTTGAAAATTATTATCAACACGGCAAGTATGAATGTGTCTTTACACATAAATGAGCAGCCGGTGGTCATGCCAATATTATCTCACGTCGAACAATCGAAAGATCGCGAATCATGTTACATTCAATTGCCCCAGGATGACGTCAAATCAGAAATCGTTATCAATGACGGTACTTTTGGTCAAACGGAAAAGTCGTATGAAATTATTTTTGACGAAATAGAAGATAAATTAAACGAGCTTGATTTAACGGACGAAAGAAAGAAGGCTTCAGGCAATCAAATTTATGGTTATAGGCAAATCTTTGAAAAGCGTCCACGCTTTGTAAATACATACGTTCACGAGCTTACGTTACAATATGAAAAATCTTTTTTTTCGCGACCGTATCTAGTTCCACTGAACTATCGAGAGCAAGTACAACGCGAAATTAATAAAATGCAGAAATTAAAGGTAATCCGGAGATCGTTCAGTACTTACATAAATCCGATTTGGGTAGTAATCAAGAAGGACGATATGGTACGTTTATGCATCGATGCCAGACGCTTAAACGAAAGATTAGTGGATGATTATGAGTCTCCTCCCAGGTTAGAAGAGTTGCTTCCACGGTGCCAAAACGCCAATCATGTCTACGAATTTAATGTGGTCCCTTTTGGTATTAAGACCTGAGGAGCAGTGTTGATCAGGGCACTAACCGAGATACTCTTTGGTTTCGAGAGTTTCATGTTACAGTTTGTCGATGACTTAGTCGTGTTTTCTCCAAATTTTGAACAACACCTACAGCATTTGAAAATGATTTTCAGCGAGAAATATCATTTTTGGGGCATAGGTTGTCCACCGAGGGTCAAAAACCACAAGTGGATAAAATCGTGACAATAAAAGATTTTCTAGTGCCCGAAAACGTTCAGATGTTGCAATCGTTCTTGGGGTTTGTAAATTTTTACACCAAGTTTGCAAAGAATTATTCTATGCATACAATACCCTTAAATAAGTTGTTGCGTAAGGGAGAGGCGTTTGTATGAGGAAAGGAGCAACAAGAAGCTTTTGAAAGTGTTAAGCAACTGTTCGATGAAAACATTATCCTGAAAATTCATTGTAACATTTGTAAGTTGGACTTTGCGCACGAGTGAATTAAACTACTTTACAATGTAAAAAGAGTTGTTGGCGATCGTATGGTCGTTGGATCGATTACACACGTATCTACGTGGTGCCATGAAAATATGTGTGCATGCCGATGACCAAGCGTTGTCGTGTCTTTCTACGTGTCGGTTTGAAAATTCCTGCCTCCAAAGAGGGCAGCTCGCGTTGCAGAATTATAACATCGAAATAATGTATATCGAAGGGAAAAACAACACGAGTGCGGATTATTTGAGAAGGGTACGATACCCTGCCGCGAAAAATGAGGTGGAATTGTAAATCCACGTAGTATTGGCTTGCAAACCTACCGATGAATTGATAGATCTGTTCAAAAATTTTCGCCCGTTTCAAAATAAAGATGAATATGTCACCCGTGTAATTGAATCATTGGAAAGGAACGACAAGCGCAATTTAAAACGTATTATTCACAGACTAGGCTTTTTATATAAAAAAGAAGGGGATAAATTAAAATTTGTAGTACCCACGATAAAGCTAGATCTATTTATAAAGGAAATTTATCCGTTATACGCCCAGATTGGTTCGTTTAAAACGTACAAATTATTGCAAAAACACTTTTTTGCTTCCGGTTTGAAGAAGATGGTGTACGGCGTCATTAAACGTTATCATCAATGCCAGATAAATAAAATTACAACCCAAAAGTTCCCGAAAGAGTATCGGCCAATACTAGTGGAGCAGCCACTTGAGCTTCTGTCAATTGACTTTTTTGGTCCCCTCCCAACGGGAAAATATGGGTGCAAATACATTTTGTCCACCATCGATGTGTTTTCAAAGTTTGTTGTATTTTATCCATCACGTAAGGCTACTGCGGATGCGGTTGTTAAATGCATTTGCCACAAGTATATCCCGAAGTATGGAAAACCATTAAAGATTTTGCATGATCACGGCACGCAATTTATTTCCGAGAAGTGGCTAAAGAGGCTCAAAGATGCGAATATATCTGTACTGTTCTCGTCCATACGTCATCCACAGTTGAACCCAGTGGAACGTATTCTCCGTGAACTTGCGCGTTTTTCTCGGTCATTACTGTTAGAGAGACATGCGGCGTAGTAGGATTATGTGGAATTAATCAGTTCGTTGATGAATGAAGCGATTCACGAGTCAACTCAATTTACTCCTATGGAATTATTTTAACGTCACTGTCTGTCATTTTACGATAAATGTCTTGAATATTGATAATTTTTCCATTCTTTAACATAACTGCATTGTTCGGTTTTTTATAAGTCAGTTCACACCCTTTGTAACTAACTCGCTTAATTTTAATTGGTTGATTTTTTATTTTTATACTGCTTAAGATTTTTGTCTCAAGTAAACTGGATAATTTAATAAAATAATTTTTAATTAAAAGATTTTCTTCAACCTGCCTTGCTACTTGTTCTAAAGGTCTGTTACCGCTTCTTATACACCTAGAAATATCTGCTAGTTTATTTTCAAAGTCATAAGCACTAATATCATCCAAACAACATTTTTTATTTTTCACGTCATCAGTCACATGTAATAAGTTGTGTAGATTAAAAACTTTCATATTTTCATGGTAAACTTTCTCAGCACGTTCAACAAATTTTTAAAGATATTGTCCTGCTTGATTTACATACTTTAAATACTCATTTTTACTTGATAAAATTCTTGATGCAATGCTAAACAGTACAAAGTAAATAAATCGTTGAAATGGTAATATATCTTTCAACACGACAATTCCACAATACACCTAAAAAAACTAAAATTCTGTGGCTTTCCATTTACACAAATCACCAAAGGATCTTGTACCTCTTTGAAATTTAGATGGTGTTTGGCTTGACAGATTCATTAGTCGAGATGAAATTCTTAATATACTGACTTTCTCTAGTTTTGTTAGGATTATTGACGTCCAGAATTTTAAAAGCTTTCTCATCGCACTTAAGTTACCTAAATAAATGAAATCCAGTGTGAAGTCATAAATCATATTAATTTCTGGTTCTAAGTGCAGTAAGAGAGAATTTTCTTTGTGATGTTGAGCATCAGTTTTATTTCTAAAAGAATCATCAGTTCTTCTTTCAGCTTTATTTACAGATGAAAACAAAGTCTTGCTGTTTTTCCTGTAATCCGTGTCGCAGCATCTTTGACAGCTATTAAAACCTGTGTGTTCTTTTATCGCCATTTATAAAACTTCTTGCCAGCCTGTCACACATAAAACACATGTGTCTTACTACTGGGTGAATTCTTTTTACATTTATACCTTTTTTAAACAACTCATTCAATTCAGCCACAAATTTTTGTAAATATATTTCAAGGGATTGAGGTTTTTCTTCACCAGAATACACTGAAACGATGATTGGTTTATAAATATTTGTGACTGTATACACTTTGCACAAGATGGGCCACAATTCGGTCTTACTCGACTTAAATGGAGAGACTTCATCCACGTTACACTGTAATTGAACAACTTTATCATTGTGAACTATAGGATTGACTGACTTTTCTAAAGCTTCAGAAAGACCAATATATATATATTGAGATGTGTCTTTAGGATCTTCAGGATTGAATTTCTCAACTTTGTTTTTGGAGTTGGTTTTTTTTTAACAAAGTTTTGTGCGAGAGAGGCAGAGTAGAAAAGTGTGGGTGTAATTGCTTCAATAAAAAATCAATATGACCATAGGGAGGCTAACATTCTCTAGCATACTTTGTTAGAATCTTTGCTATATACGATTCATTTGAAGATTCATTATTATTGTCTTCGTCAGATTACCATTCTTCCTCATTCCTGCAAACTCTATTAGTGTCAGATCAATAATCATTCTCTTTAATGTCATCCTTATCAGTATAAGATTTGTTATTATTAGACAAACCGCTTTCAAAAGGTTTATATTCAGAAATTTAATTATCACATTTATTTTCATCTTCTCTAACATCTACATTTATTGACACCTTAAATTGTTGATTTTTATCACGAAGGTTATCGATTTTATTCATTTTTTCCTCGTTGTTTTCTTTTTGTTTTTTTTGGCTTTTCTTTTTCGCAAATACTTTATTTAAATTTTTTTATGATTTAAGCGCTTAATAAATGTTTCATCCATAATTATTACCTTGAAGCGTATGGAGTCTTTTTCTAATTAGGGGCATTTACCAAAAATGCCACAGCCCTAAATCTGGCATTGAAAACGCGGTATACTTCCTACTCGAGGATTCTATTAGTATCTGAAAGTATGCCTGTTTTAGGTCAATTTTGGATAGATACCACGCATTTTGAAGCTGGTCCAGAATCGAATCCATACTCGGCAAAGGGTACGCATCACGGGTCGTCACCTTTTTTAAGTCGCGAAAGTCGATGGAAAATCGGTAAGTCCCATCCGGATTCTTTATCATCACTGGAACGCTACTATAATTGCTCGACGATTTTTCGATTATCCCTTCGTTGTACATTTGCTCTACCTTTGTCGCTATTTTTTGCATCCGCGGTGACATACGCCTCAACCGATGTCGGATCGGTGTACGATTGGTCACGCGAATAATGTGCTCGGTTAGTTTCGTTATCCCTGGCACTTCGGTAGCCAACGATAGTACTTGCTCGATTAATTTATTCACTTAACCACGCTGATCGTTACTCACTCTCACGATACCAGCGCATTCCGCGTAAATCACTCTCTCGGGTTCGTCGCTCTCCCCTACGAATGAAGCCCACGGCCCTTCGCTCGCTCGCCAGAGTCTCTTGCCGAAATTAGCCTCGATATCGAAGTTTTGACAGAAGTTCATCCCCAAAAGAATCTCCTGATCGATGTTTGGCACCGCTTTTAAATACAAAACGCCTCCCCCGTTCCAACATCTAGCTGTGCCTTAAGCACCCCCAACACACTAGTCACTCTCCCATTAACGTTACGCATCGCGGAGTTACTTGGCAACAGGCGCTTCTCGAGTTTATCTGCCACCTTAGGCCTGATTAGTTAGGAGGTAGCTTCTGGATCTAATAAAGCCTTGTAACTCTGACCTTATACCGGATTATCATCGCTCACGCCGGTAATTTCCTCGCGGAGTCTTACATGCAACCCACCTGTATACTTCGCGCACTCCTCATCGATCAGGAGATTTAAACCTAGGATCACTGAGGGAGAGGCGTCGTTGAGGAAAAGTCAGAGTGGGCCCTCATTCGGAGACTCAACCGTTCTTTTCTCGACGCCCTCCTGCAACATCTCATCCTCGGTCTTGTACACCTTCAACGGCTTGCTATCTAACGAGTCCCACAATACTGGCCTGGGCCATTCCCACAGACGGTCATCCTCCAGCTCGCTGGCTCTCAAATATTTCTTCTGTCCCTATCCCAACTCGTGGCTTGTGTACCCTTGAGTTCGTTAAGTATGTCGCCGCCTAACATCACGTGCTCGCTTGGCGCTATCGCTCGATTGACCCCTACATCCTCATCATATCCTTTGAACAATCTGTGAACATCCTGCAGACCGACCTCTTATGACTCGGAATCGGGTTTAACGTTTATCTCATTGCTCACTATCTGTTTTCTCCTCAACTTTCCGAATAAATTAATACTACCGCTATCACCCGTCAGATCGCTACGCTTCTTGTCACTCGACCGATTTTTCGCATTTACTTCGTCTCGCTTTATCGCTTCACACGCTTCTTTTGCTGTTTCCGTCGTCTCACCTCCCACCCTGGGGGGTCCAGGGAGCAAGCTCTTTACTGGCCTTCCAGTTGCCAGTTTCCCAGACTCTCGCGTAATTTCTCGCATATGCTGCACGAATTAAGGGTCACACCTTGAAGGCCGCAGACTTGGCAATACACATTTTGCGGCACCGCACCCCTGACCATGTTTTCGGCCCGAGGGGGTTAGTTAAGGCAATCGTGCGACATGTGGCCCTTTTGCTGGCAAGCGTAGCAAAGACTCTCAGGGCACTGGGCCAATCAATGGCCTACGCAACTACATGTTAAACAGGGGCCCATAAACGGCCCAGGGCGCTAACGATTGCTAGCTTGATTTCTCCATGCGCTTGAAAAGGGTTTGCCTTGTGCGGTGGGAATAGGCGGAGGCAGGATCGTGGGTCATAGCCCCAAGTTCGCCCCCCCCCCCATATTTTGTTGGGGTACGGATGGCCATACCCATTGGCCTCTAGTTCATGCCAGTACTCCATTGTTTCTCGCAGCGTGAGGTTGTGTCACTTGCACGGCGGTCGCATACGACGGATACGGGCCTGGCTCCGCGATCATCAAGCTTGATGACATAGGATTTGACACCGGCCACTGTGGCGCGAGAGGCACGAAAGTGGCAAGACCCAAATTCCCGCACGGCTTCCCAGATCCCTACTTCTTGGCCCCCCTATTGTTGCCTGATGTCTCAACCGCAGCAGCGGCGACCTGCTTGGGGTTTTCCTTGGCGATCCCCACTACCTTGGCCCTTGATGTGGAGCTAATAAAAGCGGCTCTGGGAACGTGCATCTTCTTCGGCGGTGGAAACAGCGCGTATTTTCCGTCTAACGCTCGCTGTCTTTCCCACCTGCGCCCATATTCTTGGATGTCATCAAGCGACATTATGAGCTGCCCACTTATTACTTTACGATACTGCAGAAGTAAGTTCCAGCACACCGTTTCGGTAACCAGCTTTTGGGACGGTGGCCTGACAAAACGCGAAACGATATATCGGATATCAGTCTCGTAGTCGTTCACCTTCTCCCCTTTTTCCTGAGTCCAGCATCGCAGATCATCTAGCAAATCCTCTCAGTAATACTTACCAACAAATTGCCGCTTAAACTGTCACCATGTCACAACCTCGCTCCTCACAGATCTAAACCAACGGCTCGCTCTTTTGAACAATATCACTGGCACGGCGCGATAAAACTCGCCTTCGCTGGCACCTACGCTTACGTGGTAGTCCTCTAAGCGCTCGAGAAAATCCTCCGCATCTTCGCCCTCATCCTCACCCGAGAAGTGAAGTTTTAAATTCTGGAGAGCTTCCAAGGCCCAATTCTCCCATGGTTCAGCCGATCTCTCAGCTTGACTCTCCGATTTATTGACGCGTCGCCGATTACGGTCGTTGACCGGGCGACCGGTAAACTCCGCTTCACTCTTGCTGTCTGCACTTGACTGGCTGCTCAGTACTCGCTCGCTGGCTCAGGGGTGCCATTCTTCTCCCCGATCATCACGCATCTTCTCCGGTCTGATGGGCTTTTGCTGTCGCTTACGCTGGTCTCGGGCGCTATTACGCGTGTTCCTAGCGCTCGGCAGTTGGAAGCCTCTTTCTCGTGGGTGGGGGTTTAGAGGTTTCCTACGCAGGTTATCAACAGGGTTATAGATGGTCAAAGATGGGCTGACTTCGCAGAAGTCTGGCACGAATCGTTGGCCCTGAGGGCCAGGGACTCGGGTTCCCACTGACACCACGGCAAAACCTCTCGTTCTTAAATGGTGAGGAGAGACAAGGGCCCAGCCCTCGCTATCTGATGGCGTAAGTCGTCGCCATCGGTCAGAGAAATCGTCTCCCTCATACGCACGCTTGGCCCTATCCTCGACCTTTTTTCCAGGTACCCTCGACTGCGTCAGGTGCTTTCTCGATGGCAGCTGCTTCCGGTAAAGCCATGACCGGGGACGTATACACCGTTGTTGTCGTTATGGTAGTGGGCACTGTCACAGAGCAAGATGGTGGAATGAAATCCGAGATTGGTGTTGTCACAACGCGTGAAAAACTCGGATCCCGGGCGCTAAAATCTCGCTCGCTACGATGAAGCGATAAATCTACTCACAGCGCTCCCAGCAACTCTTGTTCACCTTCATCGTGGCTCCGCATTCCCAATATCCAAGCGCTATTCTCCCAGTAGGCTGAATGGCCCATTTCACCCCCACTAGGCACTACGATTTCCTCTGCCCCCCATCGATTAGTGTTACCCATGGCGCTACTTCCTTGCTGCTCATCGCTTGGCCTCAACACCCACGAATGATCACTAGCTCCAGCCCCCACGATTGACTCGTCACCATCTTCGGATCCGACTAGCGCAAAATCACACTCGTACCGCAGCATAAGTTCGTTGTTCGGTTTAAGCTTAAGCATTCGATACCGCAGAAACCGATCACGCAAAACCACCTTATCTCCCTCTCAACTCAACCCCCTTTCATGAAGCTATGGTAATATAATTTCCAGGAAAAGTGCGAGTAGTTCCCGTCAGGAATCTCCTTGTTCTCGGGTGTGCATGACGTCACGCATTATCTCATTGTGCAACTGCAACTCGGTTGACACGACGTTACGTGGATGATTCATCTTCGCTCCGTTGACGTGCGAACTCGACGCTCATTCCGCTCAACATGTTGCTACGCAACGAAAAATTCCTCCCTCGATTAATCGGTATAATACATAATATCTATGTCCTTTATGTACTGATTCGCACACAAAAAAAAGGATATAGGTCCACACAGTTCCTTTGCTTGACTTTAAATTTACACGGTACCAGGCACTTGTCACGAAATCTATATCACAACAAACGGTACTATCACTTACGTGGCGCGCACTTCCTAACACTCTGGGCGAAAATGCACGAAAGAAGAACAAGAAAGGCAACGCTCAAAAAAAAGAGAAAAGAAAAAAAACAGAAAATAGAGAAAATATTATTCATACGATGTATAAAAAATATGTATATAGATATAATATATGACAAGCCATGTTAGGCCTTGTTCTCCTCCTGTAAATAAAATCGCGCACGCAAATAAACGTAAATGGCCTCAAAGATGGCCACTACTCGTACCTAAAAAGTAAAAGTCGCACGCGCCAAAAAAACAAGACGCAACAAAAAGAGCCGCTAACTCGTTCACCTGGAAATTGAGAGCTATTGAAAAGCCCGTCCAATTCACGCACGCACTTAATTTTTTCCTAGGCTTGACCGCGTCTCTCTATCAATTCTTGACTATACGTCTCCTTCCCCTCTCCTTCGACTCACGCTTGTACTTGGCATCGCCAAACCCAAACGCTCCTAAAAAACGGTAAATTTTTGGCAGTTTAAAAAAAAAATTTTAATAAAGCAGCGAAGCGTTGTAAGCAAAAAAAATAACACTACATGCACTACAAAAACTACGCCACTTCACTAATATTGAATAAAATACGTGACGATACTAATAACACGAAAAAACGACTATCTTACCAACGACACATTCACTCTCAGCTCACGGCGATTCGAAAAATTTGAAAACAGAGGCACAATTATTCACGCACATCTACACCGATTCTCGTTTCCAGGCTAATAGCCCCACGTCCAGCGCCACTTTGTAACGTTGCATTTTCTCCTCCTGCGACACGTAGAGTGTCACTGCTCAGGGCTGTCCCAAAGCAACGCTTAAAGACCCTTAATTTACTCACCCTGGACACACTGGAAACGACGCAAATGGTACTGCACTTGAAAAGCGAAAACACCCGCGCTTAAAGATGCTCGCAGCTCGGCCAAACCCAGCACAACTCCTGGAGACTCTTACCTAAAGGAGTTCCCATCAGGGGTAGCCCGTTGAGAATCAAGCTACTCTCCTAGGGAGAAGCGATCATCATGACCTGAAAACGACGTTGTCGGAAAAAAGCATGCGCTTGATACACAAAAAACCGGCAAAGGTGGACTTATTCTTGCTAATAAAAATCACTTTATTGAAACACCAGGTACACATACGGGCATCCAGGCCCGGAGATCTCGGCGCGACCAACGCAATGCACGTGGCACGACAATCACCCTTCTCTCTCTCTCTCTCTCTTTCTCTCTCTCTCTCTCTCTTGCTCTCCTCGCCTTGGTGACGGAGATCTAGTTAAAGTCAGCTTTTGCCCTCGGTGTCGTCATCGTCCCTCGGCTTGCTGGCCAGCAGGTCAGGGCTCTGGCGCTGGCTGGCGGAAGTGGTGGCCTGGGATGCGACGGAGGGCACGAGGTCGGGCTGCTTGTAAAAGGTCATAGTCGGCCTCTTCTTCGCTCTCTCTCACTCTACCAATCACTCTCTCTCAGCTATCGGAAATCGCGAGTCACTCGGGAGCTTTGGTTCGTGTGGATGCTATTACAGAAATGACGGGTTAGGCCCACCAATAAGTGCAGCCTCGAGCATTATCGCACTATATCTACATGCATACTTCTGAATCTTATCGACAGGACATTATTCATGTACACTCAAACGCGACGCAATTTATAGTACATACGCTTAATACAGATATGTATTTATACATACACTCCTCGTTAATAAAACAATACTGGATTATTACAATGGTGCGGTAATGACAAATATTTTATGATACGTAATTACACAGGTAGACACTTATATACTAGGACTATACATTCTTCGGCTTTCTTTCAGCGCTATGTCTTCCTTCCGATTTCTCACACATGAAACAAAATAACGGACCAAACACGGGTCTCGATTAGTCTTATAGTAGGTAGTTATGAAGTAACCCCGTTAGGACGCATCTTGGCGCAGAGAAAAAAGCGAAAAATGACTCCGTCATAGTGTATATATAATCATGTTCGCCTATAAATGGCGATGGGAATTGACTAGATGCAACTATTTTATTGAATGAGTCGACTTTAAAATGATCAATCCAAGTGTCTGTGCTTGCTACCCCCCCCCCCACCGGTGGTATGTAGCCGAGAATTCTACCAAATGGAATGAATGGTCCACAAGGAGACGCCGAGTATGATTCGAGTAGTAATTCATATTTAGTATATCAACCTTAAAATCTTCTGTAATAATAACGTCAGAGTAAAGCATGGAGCACCTACTGAAAGCTTCAAAAAGTTTAGTGAGTACCTCACCCTTGGGACGCCTATATGCCACCCCTAATAAGAACCTCGGCGAAGTTTGTGGAGATTACTTAAGGAACAAAAACTCATTTTCGTTGAGGGACGCGATAACTAAAAAGTCCACTATTTAGCTATGAATAGTGTCTCTTACGTAGTAGGCCACACTGCCCCCCTGGACATACTCACTTTCACCGGTACTAGATTTAAGAGCACGGTTATAACGCAGTAACCTGTACGATAGAATGGGGTATAGCGAAGAACCACAGAGAGGGAGACAGGATCAGTAGAGTAGAGTAGCTTGGAATTGTGGGCAGAAAGAGTGTGTGAATATTAGTATGGGACGAGGACAAGCACGTGTTGAAGCAGAGGTCCCTTCTTGTCCAGGACGAGCTGGACGTGATGGACGTATGCTTGCGGCTCATGCGCAGTCACTGCAGCGTAGTCTAAGAGAGACATAAGGCATTGAGTGCAGTGTACAGAGTATAGTGTACAGTGTAGGAGATAAACTATTGTAACCTCGGTAAACTAAAATTACCCCTAAAACACAAATTGTTTGAAAAACAGTTAAGGTACTAAACTATGGGTGATAGCCTACATAATTAAAAGTGATGTGCGTCCAAAAAAAGTTCTGAACTTCACACTCAAAATTTAAAGGGAAAAATTTACTACGAGAGTAAATCGAAAATATTACAAATCTACGTTAGAATATAATACTACCTTACTCCCTTATCCAAACCCACGCTAACATTTTAAGTCAAGCAAAAACCATTGC
Organism: Copidosoma floridanum; assembly: GCF_036245765.1. Taxonomy (NCBI): domain Eukaryota; kingdom Metazoa; phylum Arthropoda; class Insecta; order Hymenoptera; family Encyrtidae; genus Copidosoma; species Copidosoma floridanum. Next base: position 968,880 of record NW_028321911.1, read on the forward strand.
CTTTTATTAAATATCATCTTAAAACCTGAATGATCGCAACGAAAGGAGCCATTTCATGCTTAATTGACTGTGTTCATAGCAACAAAATAAATCTTTAATAAAGGTACAAGACTCCTTCAGTTCGCAATACTGCAATAAATTTAATGTAAAGAAGCATGCGGTTTCTACATCTTAGTAACATCATTAGCCAGTAAAAAGTAATACAATTTACTCAGTGAACTGTTCCTAGGTCCTTCTTTGAAGCCTTAGTACCAGTTTTAGAAAGGGGGTGATTGGGGGAACCACAACCCCGTATGCACGCAAAAAAGAATCAAATTTTTTTTTTTATGTATAAGCATTGCTAACCCTAATTATAGTATTGGTCCTGGTAAAGGTTTTTATTAATGTTTTATCGTCACCACAGAGTCCCTTATTGTTGCTCTTCATACCTTGAGGCACCTTGGGCAAATGTGAGCCAGTAAATAAATACAAATCATAAATATTAACATTCAGTAAACTGTTTCCAGACCTTTTTGTCAAAAGCCCTAGTACTAGTTTTAGGAGGGGAGTGTAACGACGGTAAACTAAAATTACTAATAATTTTTTTCCCCGCTCGTTTCTTCGGAATTTTCCATGTTGACTCAAGAGCACTTTCAAGCAGGGACCAACGTGCATCTGAAAAGAGATGAATCACCTGCAGACTCTATTCGTAGCTACAGCACATTGACCAACTATGATTCATGCAAACGCCCGTTGGCCTATGCTGACCGTAAACGAAAAGCAAATAAGATAATAAAATACTTTGCAATCCAGAGAAACGAAAGAACTTTAAAAACTAATAGAGGCAAAAAGTCCAACTAAGAACAGCTGAACGGGAGTGCAATACTAAATGATGGCACAACTTGATATGATATTAAAGATTAGAATAACGTAGAGTTAATACGTATAAATAAATGATAATACATACTACACTCCTAGCAAATTAACATCAACTTTTCATTTCGTTTTTATAGATGCATAACTCACCAAACTACCTTTTTTCTATTACATTTCCGAATTTTTTCATGTACCATCGGCAAAAGCCTAAATTTTTGAACTTGTTTAACATGTAAGAGAAAACGGAAAAACCAAGATGATCATTGACAAAAGCTCTTTCCTCTTTTTTTGACTCATATGTGTCGGGAGAGAGTCCATGCGGCTGCTCCAATATAAGTAGCGGAATTTCTAAATTCCCAGAGCACCACGTGCTCCCTCTTTAATAACTAGAAGCGAAAAATATATTAACGAAAATTCTACCAAAATTCCGAATCATTTTTGCAATCAGTCAAAACTACCCGTAAGTTTAATTATGTTAACTCGTGAAAGGTAAGGTACTTCTATTGTTACCACTACCCTTATTTTCATAATTATAACTACTATTACTATAATTACTATTATCAATACCATTAATGTTATTATTATTACACTAATGTTATCATTATGAGTCGTTAGAACAACAGCCAATACTATCTTTGTTTAAGTATTAGTTGATGTACTGCAGCCCATCAATCGTTTAGTTACCCAATCATCAATTGAAATAGTAAGCGATTCTCTCCATTCTTCCTGCAACAAGTTTAGTTGAATAAACGAACAGTGTACAGTGTTAGTAAATATCAAGGATATTCTGTCTTAACATTAATATTAAGTCGAATTAAAGTTTAGTAAAATTTGAATGTAAAAGAGAAAGGAAGGGCACTAATGAGTAAATCACCTTCCCTTCTCTTGACGCACGGAAGAGAATAAGCCAGATGTGGGATGTGCCAATTTTGAATGGCTGAACTAGAGCATCTCTAGCCAATTAGATCTTTGGCTATTGTCCTTCTCCTTCAAGATTATTCCAGCAAATTTTTCTGCGTCGTCTCGAACCAGCACGTCGTAGAAGTCCGCTACTTCTTATAAAAAGGCCCAAAAGCCCCAAGAAAAAACTCAACGATAGCCTTTCAAAGTAAACTGAGTAGTAAAAGTCCGCCTCTGCTACAACTCAGTCTACCGCGAAGCAAGGCAGAGTCAATTTTTCACCCTCAAACGGTCGACTAGACACTTAGAGTTTGCCTTTGCTACCATACGGTCCTCCACGAATGCAATTTAACCTTCTATATCAAACACCTCGCGTTGGTTCCTCGCGTGTAAAATTCTTTTAAAAGTAAAAGTAAAGTGTTTAAAAATAAAAGGTAGTTACACAAAAGTAGTTAAGTGGTTAACTTTGTCTTTTCTTTTCTCTTCTTTCTGTCGCGAATGTGCTCCTAGAGTCAACATCATTTACTTAATACGGTATTTGATTAACTCTAGGCAAAGGAAATAAATAGTTAAGTTGTGTTTCACGTAAGCTCTAGGGCAATCACTTCCACTTGGGATGGTATTGGTGACTCCTAGACCATGCGCAAATTTAAACCATTTTATCCTTTGCGAAACCTCTAGAGCGTAACTACCTTTACTCGTTACGGTATTGGTAACCTCTAGATCGCGGACGGGATACTATTTTGATACGTCGTGCTGGATACTCTTGACAAATCAGAAACCCACCACGAACGAGTGCCCCGCACTACTGCTCGACAACCGCTTCAATTTGATCAGAAAAGTTGGGCTCCCCCCTTCTGAACGCCTCGTCAAGGACTTTAGATACCTTTTAACTTCGCGTCCCACGTATGCGCCCGCCAGTGGGAATCCTGAGTTATTAAGTGCAAGCTTAGACTCGAATTATACGTCACGCCGACGTAACACTATGTACTAGTATAAAGGGATCAAATAAAATAGTTAAAAATATCAGCAGTATTGAGTTATCAGTTCTTCTCGTAGAACGGACGAGCTCCTGTGCTAATCCCCCTTTTTAGAAGATGAAACCCAAGTTGTACGAGAAACAAATGTGACGCACGAGAAAATTATTTGTCAACGCTGTGTCAATGACCTTTTTCATTTTCAGGTGCAGAAGTAATGTTATAATAGGTTAACAGAGATAGAATTTTGTTTTTTAAATTTTACAATATTTTTTACTGATGCTAGAAACCTCATACCACTAAAGTTAAGTTTATTTTTATACTGCATGTGCTAAATATTACGTACACTGTGCGCTTCTACTAAATCAATGGCAGACAATACTGCCCACACAAGACACTTATCATCGTTGTTCTTTACATTAACACAAGTTCTTTTATTCTGAGTTACATGTGGTCATTCAGTGTACAAACTTTTTTTTATCAGATTGAACTTACAAATAATTATCATTAAAAGTAAAGTCTATTGCAATGATTAGGCTAAATCTCTATCTTCAAACTTTTCTATCTGTTGTTTTAATGGCTCACTCACTGGTAGTCAAACCACTAAGATTTATTGATTTATGAATCAGAGCCTTTTTAGTGTTAAAGATTTTAATTTTACTACTGTCAGAGTTATCTTAATGCATTACAAATTCACTTAAAAGCTCAGCTTTCGTCTTTAATATACTGTATGCTTGGAGGGCTGCCACAATATTTTCTTCAAATAAAAATTTTGCCTCATCTAAAAACGATTCAGTATCAAGGTTTTCAAGATTCTTAATAATATCTGATCTTATAGCCTTCATCAAAAGCCAACATAGTATTATTTCATGGCACAGTATTCCCAGTGCTACAGATACATCTGATTGAGCTCTGAACTCTCCTTCTTCAGTTGTATATAAAAATCTTGTAAGCTTATTTCTAATGTTTACTGAATTAGCTGGTAGCACTATACACGATTGCTATTTTGCTCTGATTAATTTTGAGGAAGTAAGCAACTCTTTCAGTGTTGCAATTGACTTTGAAGATAATTACTATATTTACCAGTTTTTAGGCACCTGGTCAAACCTGATACCTGATGAACGCTAGACTGATCAATGGTTAAATTTCCATTATCATGGGATTTCATGGACATCTGGTTGTATGTCTCACAATAAAATACTGTTTAACCTACAAAACTGTCTGAAACACGTAAGGAAGATATTTGTAAAAGGGCTGGAGAAGAAAAAATAACTTGAAAAATTGTACATATCAAGTATACATTTCCGATAGGTTATCATGTTTTTAACTTAATTTACATTACATTTTTTATATTTCAGGGCAATCTACTATAATTATTTGTTAATTATTTAAAGGGGACCAAGTCTCAATAATAAGTATTTTATTATATTTATTATTATTATTATTATGTAAGCAGTCACAGATCCTGCACACAATTATCATGTCAAGGATTTTAGGGACCAGGCGAATCACCAAAACAGGACGATGATTGGTAAGATCACTTTTGTTCTGACATTTGTGGATAGGCTGAGTAAATGATCCCTTTCAGTAGTCAGGAAAGACCCCAGTGCAAATATAACAATAAAATGACAATATCAGTGGTTCACGCAAAAAAGCAAAGCATATATAAATCAGATGGAATGTCCTTCAGTAAGGAGCTTGAACGATGACAGAAGAAAACTTGAGTAAAATCATTTACTAAACAAAAATTCAGTGTGTGTGAAAAGAAATTTATACACACTAAGAAACAAGTTTGTGAGCTACCAACTATTTTCTATGCTATTTTCTCAAATGGAAAGAGATGATACTATTAATTTTTAAACATGATTTAATAACTTATTTTAGACAATTTTTATGTGTATTTTTAATTTATTAATTATTTGATAAAAGAAATTATGGGAAGGTGATGATATAAGGTTGTTTCTCACAAGTCAGAGCGTCAGATAAGGTTTTCAGTACTTTTTTTTTCTCCCTCTCCTAGCCGAAATCTCAAGGTAAAAGCATTAATTGATCAGTGCTCGCAATCTTCGCTTGTCTCTTTGTAATCTATTAAATTTTAATAGTCAAAGTACTAACGTATCGCTGTCTCGTATTGATGACAAAATCGTTAATGTAAGACGGTTAGTTCACATATGGTTTAACCATACTTTAAGTTCAATTTTTGTTTAAAGGTTAAAACTTCGGTAGTACCTTGCATTATTTACTATAAAACTTTAGTCAGTCTAGAATCAGTAAATTTGAATTGTTTAAAGGGCCTTAAATAGGCTGATCCTAAGTCTTTTTGCGTAAGATAAGAGAGATTTATTGCTTGATGCATCTGTCCATGCTGCAATTATAAATAATTCAGTGAAAAAAGGTAAAGTTGATAAGCCCATAGCTTCATCTTCCAAACTTTGCTGGCTTTTGTCCAGTTTAGTTGCAGCTTTATCGTCTTTAAATTCACCTCAGGCTATCTAATGACCGCTTTTTGGTCGGTCTGCCCTTAAACACTGCTGTAGATGACCGTAGAGCTGCTGGAAAGGTCTGGTATCAAGCAAAAAAGATACCAGTACGAGCTAAGAAAAGTGTATAGCTCTTGAGATCAATTCAATCATTTTTCTAATCGTTTTTCGTCGCTAGGTATATAGTAACACCTTAACCTACCAGATGCTGAGCACTTCAGTAATATTTCAGAGTCAGTTGTAAAATCGCTAAAGTTTCACTTAAAATGCATCGTTGGGATCAAGCCATGACATATATCAAGTTTTCAACTTTGCTTTGTCGTATAGAAACTCATCTTAACTCACGATCGCTATGCCCTTTGATCAACGATCTCAATGATTTGAATCCCTTAACTCCTGCCTATCTGCAAATGTTAAGATCTTATTAGGCGGGCCTGAACCCGATGTTTGAGCAGAGAAATATTATACCTACATGCGCGCTACTTATAAGTATTAACTGTATCTAATAGCATGAGAACCACAGCCCTGCGCAGCTGCCGATCACTGCACCCCTACTGCTTATGCTCACTTGGCACGTTTTGTGCGTTGCTGTCTTACCTTAATCTATAAAAGCTGCTCGCCCAGTAAAACTCACAATTCAATTTAATTAAAAATGACTATTTCAGACTATTCCAGCACTTCTTTCGTAGTGGTATCACGTGGCTCACACTATCCTTATTTTAATTCAGTGAAAAATTTTCACTGTTTTTAATTATTGTTTCTACAATAATTAATAGCTAGTATTCCGTACTTTTCAGTTTAGTGTCACTAGCATTGTTTATTATTTTATTTGGTGTCACCAGCGTTATTCATTATTTTATTGGTGACAGCAATCTCATTTTTCAAGTATTGTGGTCTATCTAATCCCTTTCTTTAACTGTTAAATATACACATCTTTTGTTAATGTTAAGTGGAAGTGTTATATAATTTTTTGCCTTGGCTTTCAACTCACACTAATTCTTCTAGTATCTGGAAAAAGATAATCGAAGATTTTTTTTAATCATATTTGCTTAAGAAATTTTTTAAATGATTTACTACGGATTTATTTTAGATTTATTGTATAAGAAAGAATTTTTTATTCAGAACTGTTAATAGTTATCATTGTCGATCACTGTTTTACTTTTATCTTATAATACACTTTTTTGTATTATTTATAAGCAAAACAAGTGTTACTTCTCTCGGCGCCACTAAAACAGTCTTAAAAAATCTTTTGAGATTCGTAATAAATAATGTTTTAAAACATTGAGTATCAGCTTCAAAAAATATACAAATCAAAGTCTTGAATATGTAAATCTTTTTAATTCCAGTGCAGTTACTACTTGTGCTTCTTATCTATACTTACTCACTCTCCTAATACTAATATTGTCTTTGAAATCACAGTAATACGATTTTATTGTATTGTTTGAGATGTTTGTTAGTATCCAAATTATAAAAGTAAGAAGGACAGTATATCCCTGTTTTTCTTATTAATCTCTTTTGGAATTAGGTTTATATGTGTAGATAATATTCGTGTATGTTGATGCTTGTTTCAATTTATAACATTTTACGGTAGTAATAAATTTAAAATGCCTGTAGATAACTTCTTATAGTTAAGTGTATTTTTTCACAAACTTATATTTAGTAATACTCGTGTAGGTGAAGTAGTATTTGGCTCTATATTTGCAAAAAATTCTCTTTTACACTTTTTTATAAATTAACTAGGATAAAATTAGTACAAATAAGTTACAAGTATAATTTTCTTAAGTATACTTTTTCGTGAGGATCAATGCGAAAAAAATTTTAAAAAAAAGTTTATGGAGCAGTACTCAGCATACAGAAAAAAACTGTGTTTAATTTCGGAGTAAGGAAATAAAAAACTTAAAATAATAGCCATTTGTGGCCAATGAGTTATAAGACCCACAATGGTAATGGAAACTTTGTTTCGGGCTTAAATTGTAGATTTTAGTAAACAATCTTTAAAATTTGGTAGGAAAATTGTTGTAATTTTTATTGCTACTTGCTAAATAAAAAAAAAAATTTTTTGCAAAAACGGAAAAGTAATTACCAAAAATCGTCAAAACTAAATCTTTTAAAGTAGTATGTACTCTAAAGACATTTCTGTACCATGCAATGTTTATTTTTAATCTTTATAGTGTGAAAAAGTCATTAAACTATATACAACACACTATAAAGAGATTGGTATAACTACCATGTTAATAATTCTTATTTCACTATTATTGTACTATTGTAGCTCCTATTACCTATACATACTGTTACGGGGTGCGCACGATGCAGGTGAACGAAAGATTCGTCTTTGACTAGTCCTGTAATGCACAGATACCCTCAGCAATACCTCCTATAATATAATGCACGGGTCCCAACCGTCGAGATAAAACCGAGACAAGGTATTGCAGCTGCAGGCATAGTCGCTTCTCACGACAACTTCAATGTGACACTTGGGGAACATAGGGCAAACAGAAAAAATTAGAACTTGCGAGTAATTGAAAAAAATGAAATAAAGTGCATTTAAAACAGCAAGATAGAAATATCTATTTGTTTGTGTGTGTGTGTGTGTGTGTGTGTGTGTGTGTGTGTGTGGGTGTTTGTATGAATTCTTGGCGAGCTCACACTGCAAAATCGTGGCACAGGTAGACTATGCAGCATATTCCAAGGGCCACTGCCCTTGACAAACAGCTACCTTTTGGCAGGTACTTACAGACGCTGTCTTCAGGACGCTGTTTCTCCTGGTTGTTTAGACATTGAGGAACGTACCAACTTGAGTCAGCAGGCGTTCCTGCTGATCAAAACGCAGAACTGTTGCTCATGGCTCGTCACCTTGCTAAACTTGAGCCAAGTGTCGTCGGCTCTCTCAGCAGGACCGAAAGAAACTAGCACCAAGCTCTACAACAGGACGCCATTCTAAGAAAACGCTGGGGAAAGTAAACAGCACAGCCATAACAACAGAAAATCAAGGAGACAAAACTTCACCCACGCTCAAAGGCCCAAGCTAATCGAGACTCCCTTGCGGCTTTGCACCCACTCCCCTCCTTCCCCTCCTGTCATAGCCTAAGGGTCGTACGCAAATGGCATGGACGGTTTTTTCGATTTTTTGACCCCCTTCCCTCCGTGTAAACTTTGAGTAAATCAGAATTAAACCCCCCCTCCTTTCCAAAGTTACGTTGACTTACTTTTTAAAACGAAGCTCCTTCTCTCACGTTATGAGTTTGGGGTGCATGGGGGCTAGACCGAAAAAAGTGCAACAAGACTTTTTTCTGACCCCGCTATAGTAATACAGCCGTATATAAAGCTATGTACGTTTCTACAGGTAGCTCTCTCTCTCTTTTTACGCGTGTGAACTGAAGAACCTCTTTTGTTCGGCCTCTCTTAGTTGTACTTGGCCAGTAGCTCCTCCTCCCTGCACCACGTACCATCAGCACCCCCAACACATTTACAGTGGCTGCTAGAAATATATTACGTAAAGCTCAAATCGACATATAATGTATTAATCTTTTCCCGCTTCCCGCACCCCAAGCTACTGCACCCATTTCACTGGCTGTAAAAGTGGCTGTTTAGTTTATTGCCCAAAAACAAAAAAAAAAAAAAATTTAATCTCGTGTTTTCAGTAAAGAAAAAAATGGTAATTTTCTTACAGAATTTTCCCAGGAATACGGGAAAAATGGTTTTTTTCAAATGAAAAGCTGATTTTATTCATTTATAAAAAAATGTATGGTTAGTTGCCAACTTTTTATTTAGTTTTTTGCTTTTATCTCCGCTTCTATTACTCGTAGAGTGATTTTACGACCACCGATCTTTTTATCATCAAATTTTCTGCAAAATAGACTTTTTTGTAATTTTCGTATTTATTATTATAGCACACTAATGGTAACAAAGAGCAAAAATTAAACTTTTTAAACCATAAAATATCTGATCAGTGTAGAAAAAAGAACTACTATGTTAATTTGAAAGTAAGCGTGAGAAAACATAGAAATAATGTTGCATAATAAGAAGCTATTTTTAAAATTAAAGAATAATTATTAGTTTTTGTTGATTAATTTTTTAAAACTATACTTGAAAGTTTTATTACGAATTTAATTGTTAGTTCACAAGAATAGTTGTGCTGATGTATTGACACAGTCACAATTCATGTTTTTATTTCTTTCTGATTTCATAGGACATGTGCGAACACCAAAAAAATGTATTATTGTTCTCGAACCTAATACATACTCAAATTAGTAATGGACTTAGTTGAGTTACTCCTAATAATGTGTTGTTGTTTTTTTTTAATTTTTCTGTAAGTTATCGTTACTTACTATATACATAATAAATATATTTCATGAACTTGACATTTTATTCTACACATTATGACTGTATGTAGCCAAAGTCTAAAAAAAAGCGAATGGAACTTCATTCCGACTGAGAGTCCATAGACCGCTCACGCCTGGTTTGTTTCACAATTTCGAAAAAACAGTTTTAATAATATATCTTATCAATAATTACTGTTACAAATTTTTTAGTTCTTATTATCTTACAATGATGACTTATTAAGTGGGATTTCAAAAGAAGTTACTTTAAATAAAGTGTAAAATTTTTAACGTCAACCATAAGGTAAGTATGATTAAAAAAAAAGTGTTTTGCCACACATGAACTTATTGCCTGACCCGTCTTCCCCAGCTTAAACATCCGTATGATTCAACCAAACTCCAACTCCCCTTAAGACTGTCTACGGTATTTAGGTATGACCCCCTACCTATGTCCTATACTCCTTTTTCCTCTTTTTCCTACTCACCTGACTTACCTGGCTAAACGGTGTCTAATTAATATTATTAGTATATTTTCTAAAAGCAGGTGAAGCCTGCACAAAATAAGGCTAAGCCGGAAAAAAAAATAAAAAAAAAACAAACAGAGTTTCACCTTATTTTGTAGGAGGGGCTGTGGAGTGGTCTTGAGGAGTCATTAAAGTTCTGCAGGAAAACTTTAGGGATTGTGGGGGATGTCAGGGGTTTGTGTAAAATATCGTAACTATGTAATCTAGGAAATGTAAATAATCATACATATACATATGTATGTATTTGTACAATAAATCTTTGTTTGGGCTGGGATTTCCACACTAACCCCTTCACTTTCTACTACCACCTTATCGACACCCTTCACAAAATAAGGAAAAATTTTTTTGCTGTTAATGCTATTCAAATTCAACAAAATAATATTTATAGCCCACCAAGCTCCCCTGGACCCCACAAAATTTTTAGAGTTCATTATAATCCCCTGCAACCTCCGCCCCCCTATATAAGAGAAAATTCTGATAATTCGTCTGTTACTTTGACCTTATAAAACTCTCTATTATTTTGTTGTGATTTCTTACACCTATTCAACACCATCGCATTTTTAAGAGCCCCTGCACTTCCTCTGCCAACCCCACTGCCTCCCGCACTGTAGTTAGAACTTGTGTCATTGTTCCAGTAACCTTGCAATTTTAAAGAAAATTTCATAGATGTATCCGTCATTATAACGTAATAAAATGGTTCTGTATGTCTTTTTACTACTCCTACTAAAATATATGTAAACTACTGTTGTTCTTAATTGTGTATTGTTGTATATTATAAATATTTCATATAACTTATCATAATAATAACTTCTTATAAGCTTTGGTATTAAATGAGGTCCATTAATTTTGTAGCTATTATTATTTATTTTATAAATCAAATTTCGAATAATCTGGAAATGTAATGCGATTATCCATATTTATTAAAACTCAAATAGTAAGAAAATAATAGAAACTGCAGTAGTTATTGCCAGTAGCCGTCCGAAACCATAAAGATACATATTACCGCTGTTACGTCGGCGTGACGAACTATTCGAGTCTAAGCTTTCGCTTAATAACTCAGGACACACGCTAGGCACGTTAGTAGGACGCAGAGCTTAAGGGACATTTCTATCTTACGACGTGATATTTGCAAAGGGGCTACGACTGTTTTAACACAACTTGAAGCGATCAGTATGCAAGGAATATCCCGATGCACTTAACTTGCGCGCGGTGCGCCTAAAGTTAGTCAGTTTTATCCAGAGCGGTGTACTGAAGGGTATCTCATCCGCAATCTAGACGATGCTGGCACCATTACGGGAAAAAGTTTTGTTTCTCGCGACCGGGCTCGGATGTAGTAATACCTTTGCGAGTACTGATTTTCGCTTTAATTCTGTTAGTTCTTGCTCCGATAGTACCACTCCCGTGGCGGATAGTGGCGTGCAAAAAAAATAACTTAACAATTTTCAAGGGGCCATGGGTACCAATACTGTGGCGGATATTAATGGGCGCGTAATCAACTTAAATAATTTTAAAGAATCCTAGGGTACCAATACCGTGCGTATATTGGTACGCGCGTAAATAATTTTAATAATTTTCAAGGATCCTCGGGTACCAACACCGTCGTGGATATTGGTGCGCGCGTAAACAACGTTAGTTATGGACCCGGCTGAAAAAGATTACAAGCGGAAAAGAAATAATACTAGAAAATTATAGCTTTCGCACTTACATTTATTTAAATATAACTGGAGTACACGGCGAACCAGTACGAGCCGAGGTAAGTAAAGATGTTTTTGCTACGCGCTCATGGAGGACTGAGTGATAGTAGAAGCGGACTCTAACTATTCAGTCTACCGTTCGAGGGGTCCGAATTAAGAGAGTCCATGGGCCTTTTTATAAGGAGTAGCAGACCTCGGTGACGCGCTGGTTGGATAACAACGCAGAAGAGCTTGCCAGGCGAAAATCTTGAAAAAATGACAATAATGAAACTTCCTTTCCCTTTTACATACGAAGTTGACAGGATTTTTATATAATTTAACCATAACATTATGACAGAATATTATTAATATTTACTAATGCTAAATACCGGTCGTTTGTTCAGCTAAACTCGTTGCAAAAAGAGTGGTGAAAATCGATTAACAATTCAATTGATGCTCGGGTGAACAAACGATTGGTGATTTATTAACTAATACTACTACTTAACGCCAAAACGGTGGCTACTGCCGGTATAACTTATAATTATAATATAAGTGGTGTTAGTTATAATCATAATAATAATAATAATAATAATAATTATAATAATAATTTCAATAATAATAGTAATAATAATTATAATAATGATGATAATAATAATAGTAATAATAATAATAATAATAATAATAACAATCATTGTAATAATAATAATAATAAGAGTAGTAGTTGTTAGAATAATCGTGGTTTGCCTGTCGCGAGTTAGCATAATTTGTTTTACTGGTAGTTTTAATGTTTATAATGTTACAAAAATAATACGAAATTTTGGTAGAATTTTAGTCAACATGTTTTTCTGCTGCTAGTAGTTAGACAGAAAGTCGTCTCGTGGTACCCTAGGGAATCAGAAACTATGTTACCCCTATTGGAGGCAGGCGTACGGACTCTCTCTCCGAGCCAAGAAAAAGGGAAGGGTTACTTTCCATTTTCCTTCACATTCGGAAAAAAGTGTTAGCAATCAACTAGATTACAAATTAGACTATTGCAGTATGTTTATGAAATTATTAATGCGATGCAAAAAGGGTCACTCTGTAAATCATGAGCTTGCGAACTTGAATGGTAAAAATCGGATAATTCCTTGAAGGTAACTAATGTTGTGTACCAGGCTTGTTATAGTTAATATGTAATGTAGTTGTTTGCTAGTGGTGTAGTATGTACTGGTTGTTTGTGACGATTCTGGCTTGAAATAATATTTTCGCTTATTTCTATGTAATAATTCTAAGCTATCCTAATGTTCAACTTTATGTTAATCTAAAATTATATCTGCTTTTAATATTACAGTTTGTTTCCAGTTAAACTTTTGTACTACGGTTGTAAAAAAAATATTTTACGTTGCATTTCCTGTCAGCATAGGCCAGCGTGCATGTACATAAATCATCATTGTACTGCAGGTCTCAGTAACTTGCAGGTGATTCATTTTTTTTTTTGATGCACGTTGGTCCTTGCTCAAGTGCTTTCAAAACAACATTCCTAGAGAATGAGCCGGGAAAAAATTTTTGGTAATTTTTAGTTTCCCGGCGTTACACCGCAATACCTAATTTTAAGAAGAAAAACAATAACAGTTAATGAAAATAGTAATCTATTTACTTATTGTATTTCTGTTGAGTTACAATAGTTTATTTGAAGTGTTATGTATTTGCTTATCATTTTCTTCTTCCTCAAAAACCTAAATTGATCATACTAATAAGTAAAAGTCACTATTGTCTAAGACTGTAACTTTCAAAAGATAAGATTTTAAGTACACAGTCTTAAAATTTGACTCTTTACAATTATTATTTTCTTATACATGTACAGAGCTATCGAAATAAACAAACCAAATTCACTTAAAATGATTAAATAAACTATTTTACTTGAAAAAATGATGTGACATGGTAACTAAAGCTGTTACGTCCATATATACCTGTATTTTTAAGCAAGTCATCGGCGTGATAGCAGCTACCAAGTCCTTTAATAAAATACACAAACACAAACACACACACACACACACATATATATATATCCCTATGTTATATAGTTATTTGTGTTGGGCATTCTACATATCCCCCCACAGCCCCCCTCACAAATAAGCTAAAATTCGACCTTTTTCATCGTGAATTTAAAATTTCCTTTTTTCTTAGACCCCCCATAGCCCCCCACAGGCCCCCAATAGCCCCTCCACAGCCCCCCGCTGCCCACCACACAATTTTGCCTGTCCCTTCTCAGACCCCCAACACCATTTTTCTTGTCCACCCACAGCCCCCCACTGACCAATCACGCTATTTTTCTTGTCTCTCGAAGCCTTTCCACACCATTTTCCTTGTCCCTTTACAACTTTTTCTAGTAAATATAAATTACCCCTATTAACGATAATTTGTATTTTACTTAGTTTTAGAAATATTCATTTTTATCTGTTTTTTCACACTGCCAAGGAGGCAAATAGATAGACTTTATACACATACATGAAACTTTTGATTTATGTTTAATAATGTAATAAAGTTAATAAATTATTTATTAAAAATCGTAATATGATAATTATCAAATTGTTCAAAGTCATTGATAAGTATAAGGTTCTCGGTGCATTCAACTTTTTTTGGGTTACTATTATTTTAGAACAATGTAACATTCATTCATTCTTATACGTACATACATGACATGATACAACTACATATATAAATTAAAACATTACATAATTATTAAATAATAATAACCGTGGAAGTATTGCCTAATTTAAAAGTTTAAGTGAATAGCCTATTAAATTTAGCCCTATCATAACCACGAAGAGATAGAACTCCCCGCACCCAATCGTAAATTCTGATAATATTTATAACGATACACATGTATTCTTGTTTAATGTGTATTGTAAATTTATACATGTTTTAGATGAATCAATATTTTATATGTATATTTATGTATATTATCTCAATTTAAAGAACCTGACTGTCTTTTACCTATTGCTTCAATGTATACGTGTTACAAAATAATTGTTGTTGTATTTTAATACTGTAAATCATTAAATTTTTTTAACAAAAATTATCATCGTAAGAAAAAAATACATCATGTCATTTATACTTGCTAAATGATAAAATAATAATAAGTGACTTTCAATTTATTACCATGAATATTGTTGATTTATCTATAAAAATCATCAAGTAAAGTCAATAAATTATGTAAAAATCTCTTTCCAAACAATATTTTCTAATTCTGTATTTTTTTGCCTTTTACTTAAATAAATGAATTTTTTTTATCTTTGCATCTTGATAGAGCCACATATAATTAACCATGAGGAAATAAGGATTTTTTTTAATACAAACTTACATTATCAAAACTTCGACCTTGGGATTTGTTTATTGTCATAGCAAATGCCACAACGATTGAAAATTGTTTACGATACAAAATAAACGGTAGTGTTAAGGAGTTTCCTGTGTCAAAAGTTATTCTTGGAATGAAGACTCTATTTCCAATTTTCCCTCCAGTTATTATTTCTCCTTCTATATTTTACTGTAATAATTTTGTGATTTGTAAACGTGTTCCACTACAGAGTCCATCTAACATACTTAAATTTCTCAGTAACATTACTATTGTACCAATTTTTAGATTTAGTTCATAAGGTGGTAATCCTTCACGAATATTGTTCAACATTTGCACCGAAAAATTTAAATATATATTATCGTCTGATTTATTAACCCCTTTATAAGTTGCGTTATCTATACTAAAGTAAGTTTTAATTTCTCCAGTTAATTTTTTAAGAATTTTATTATTCAAATAAGAGGTGTACTTGTGATGCGATGTAAGTTATTATCCAATAATAATCCAATTTTTAGGAATGTTAGAAGTTTTTATTTCCTCTTCCCCAATTTTTTACGACAATTTTGAAAATTTTTTATCATTAGATCGAATATTAATTTCTAATTTTAAAATTTGGAATGAGTTTCATAAAAGTGAAGATTTAATAGTTTGTTCCAGTATAATTTTTTTAATACCTTTTTTTTTTATCACTGGGAGAATCTGGCAAAAATTACCTCTTAAAATAATTAATTTATTTCCAAAACATTTTTCAGTACTAATAAATCTCTTAACGTTCTGTCTACTATTTCTAATGCTTTTTTTGGAATGATTGAAGCCTCATTCCAAATAATTAAATCAACTTCACTTAAATTTTTTTTATCTGACTTGAACTCTAAAAATGCACTCTCCATATTATTAAGATCTAAAGGAAGTCTAAAGGTTCTATGACTGGTTATCCCCTTTGGAGGCAAAATTGATGCTATGCCAGTCCATGCCATCAACATGATTTTTTTATTTTGAGAAATAAAAAAATAAATTAACGTTTCATATAAATAAGTTTTTCCTGACTGTCCAGGACCATCTATAAAGAAAATATTATTTTTTTGTTCGCAAATAATATAAAATATATTTTTCTTGTCATTATTCAAACTTTCATACGTCGAGTTCAACATTTCTTTACTGAAACGTATTTCATTATCTACATCTCCTTTCTTACTCTTCATTTTTTTTTGTGTAGGTAAATTAAAGCATTCACATGATTTATCTTCTCATTTTAAAATTTGGTTAATATGTAAGAGAGCTAAATTATCTTTATTATGAGGCAAACCCTCCGTAAAAAATTCTTCGTATGTATTCCATATTTTATCACCTTAACCATTTTCTGAAATAAAAAACCAAGCAAAAAATTGTCTGAATTAATATAGGAACATAACAGCAATGCTTCTTTAAAAATATCATCGATTTTTTCATTATCTATTAAACCCATTGCAATTGCAGTATCTTCAAAAGTTTCATAAGTTATTTCCTTATATGTTCTAATATCTTTGAACGATGTCAAACCAGCTACTTTATTTAACTTGATTTAAATATTTGTACTCTTATACCATTGGATTTTCTTTCATAATTTTCGTCAAAGTTTTGATAAATTTCTTAAGAATTTTAAATATTCATGAATACTCATATGGCTACTTTATAGAAAGAGTTATACTCTCTGACTTTAAAAAAAAACAAAAAAAACAGAAAGTTATTGTTTAGATGATCTAATTCATCAAAAGCTTTATTGCGTTATAAGTTTTTTTTATACAATCAAATAATATTGTAAAATATAATGATATTTTTATTTATAAACTTACTTGTTATTTAATGGTAGTATTAACATTTAACATAAAAGTTAAAGGACAGTTTTTTTTCAATGATATTCAAATAAAATGAAAGTTGTCAAAACTAGCAAAGCTTATATATATTTTTTTCCTCTAAACATATCGGAGAGTCCAAAAAAAAACTCTAAACGTGCCACAATAGTACCTTCTGAGTGGTGTGAAAATTTCCTGATAAATATATAACTGATAAAAAAGTCTTTTTTCTCACGAAATTCTGGGCACCAACCTTTCCAAACTAACAGATAAAATTTAAGGACTCTTCTTTTAAGTTACAAAAGTAAGGGGTTGGCGCGCGGAGCGCGCAGGGGGGCGAATATATATATATGTGTGTGTGTGTGTGTGTGTGTGTGTGTGTGGGTGTGTGTGTGTTAAGAAAAGGTAACGTATACATGTACAGACAGTTCATATAATTTTCTTCGTAAGCAAACGTTATCTTTTATCAGCATATATCTTTTTATATCACATAGTTTAATATGTGGGGCATTCCACATCCTTCACTGTTGCCTAAAGTACCCTCACAGCTCTCTTACTAAACCTATACATGTCAAGGGAAAATTCGTCTTATTTCTCCGTTATTTTAACCCAAAAAAGATTGGGTCACATCCCCTACTTCCCCTTCACTGTCCCCACCATAAGATTTTTCTTGTCCTACCACCTCTTTACCACACGATTTGTCTTCCCTCTTATTGTACTCCTACTATCTGCATAGAATTTTTTTTTGAAATCTTGACAATGTAATACGACTCCTTGCCTTGCATAATAATTTATAATGAAAAAAAACCGTTCATGTAGTATTCCCTACTCTCTAGAATAAGCAGAAATATTATACTAAGTGGGAGAAAACTGAGGTTACGAGTGAGTGTGGCTCTGCCAAAATTAAGCGAATAGACGTATTGCAAATAATACTAGCCTTGTAAATTTTGATAAGAAATAAGCTTACTTCGACTAATGAAAATTAATGAAATTTAATGACTTAAAATTAATGAAATTTGAGAAACACCGAATTTAACTCTAGTTTTAGAACGTTTGTACTTCTTGTTTGCTTTTGGTGCTTATATAAACATGGTATGGATGACTTTTTAGCTCATACCCTCACATTCCTTCTTTCATCAATATATTTAACACATCTTTCCCTTCAAAACAAAATAAAATACTACCTCCCACACGTAAGATTATTGATGAGTCATCAAGATGACGACAACTGAAACAAAAACTATTTGTAAGACTGAGTCACAGTTAGAAATATCAGTTAAGTACCATTGGTCATGGGTATCCAAGAACTTTTTCAAAGCAGTTTAGCGTAAAAACACTATAAATGCTGATACCAAGAACATTTTCATCTGATTGTGGCTCCCTCCCCATCATTCTTTGACGGTTCATTAAATGTAAATATAACACATACATATAGCCAATGCTACGTTTACGAAGAATTTTGCATAACATTTCTCATCTTTAATAACATTATTAAATAGTTCAGGTTGATAATAATTACGGCACCACCAAACTTTTTGCGGATTTAACATGTTCCATACACATACTCACATGCGCGTACACGCACACACCAAACCATATTTTTACATCATTACTAGCAAGGCCAAAGCTATTTGAATTTTAGAAAGTCCGTGTAATTTGAAAAGCGTTTAATCAGGTCACATATGCTAAAAAAAAAAAAATCATTTAAGGTATGTAAAGACCTTGAGCAAGCTATGAAAGCTTACGATACATATGAATGATATATATATATGTATATATATATATATATATATATATATATATGTATATATATATGTATACATATAAGTACATGATGGTTATTTTCTTATTTTAATGTAGATGTTAAGTAAATCTCAGAAACAATGTTGGAAGTTTTATTAATAAGTACAAAAATCTTTAGGCGTTAATTTTTTTTCGAGTAGCATATAACTACGGACCATATCTTCTCATAGTAATAGTGATAGAAACCTTTAAAATTTACCCTGTAAATATGATGTGCTGTCACAAGCCATTGCATAGAACTCTAATAAACCACAAGAAATAAATTTGTTGTTTACCCCACTTTTAATTAGCAAAATCATGCAAAAAATAAATATAGGCTCTAGAACGGTATTTTTCTAATTCCTGCCGTACCCATCTGTGTGTTACCTTAATAGTCATAAAATAATCACTTTAATATTTATTAAACAAGGAATTCAATTAATTAAATAAAAATTCTGGAACAAAAGTACTGTTCCATTAACCTAGAAATTTCCAAAAATGTTTTTTAAATCTAAAATATTCTCTTTTTCTGTTTGGACTAATATTTTTCTCTATTTTAGCATCTTGATAATACTACGGGTAGTTAACCATAAAAAAACAGGCTTCTCTTCGTATGGACCAATTATTGTAACATTGACCTTAAAATTTATTGATATTCCTAGGAAAAGCTGAAACTATAGGAAATTAAGTTTTATATAAAATAAATATCAGTAAAGAACATTTTGCAAGATTTCAAGTATTTCTTGCAATAAAAAATTTCTTTCCAATTTTTTCACAAATT
Source organism: Copidosoma floridanum (assembly GCF_036245765.1). NCBI lineage: Eukaryota > Metazoa > Arthropoda > Insecta > Hymenoptera > Encyrtidae > Copidosoma > Copidosoma floridanum. The sequence goes on from NW_028321911.1 coordinate 988,337, forward strand.
ATATTTTTACTGTATAAGTTGTAGTTATGGGATTTGATTTCTGCAAGTGTATATTAGTGCGCAAACAATGTGATATACATAAGTTTCTGATAATCATTACTACACTTCCAATTTCTATACTTATTTTATAAATTTTAGTAAATTTGTTCCTACACGCTGCTAAAGGACCCCACTCAACCGTGCGATGCCTGCTACTCCATTCACATGCTCATTTCTATGCTAATCCACTCTTCTCCTAATAAGAAAAAAATATGCGCCTGGTTCGATCACTTGGCCGCAATGGGGCGCTCGAACTAGTGGCAAAAAATGGGCCCACTCCATAGCATTGCACACAGCCATCTCACTTTTAATCTCTGTCTAGGCGTTATAAAAAAACACTTATTTATACAAAACAATAATTTATTATTTCATTGCTAATGGTAACTCAAAAATATTTCATCCTTATAATTACTGAATAACTAATGTTATTTCAACTTTATACATTAAATTCATTTTTCTTTGAAACAAAAAAATTTTAAACAGATTAAAACAAGAGTCGTAAGTATTGTATTATATTAAAGACTCAGCAACTATAGAGTGTGTTAAACCATTTGAAAATATTAGCATAGACTTTACTTTAGAAACGCTGAAAGGGCCCGTACAAACGCTATGGATTGTGGGTCCCAAAGAAATCTTTTGAAACTTTGATTTGTTGGGGTTCGTTATTTACTAAGCAAGTGTTGTCATGGGTTCAAGTCTCAATAATGGACAGATTTTAAGTAATTAAATATTTAAGTTGTCTATTTTAGTCGTGGTTAGTTTGACATGAGACGGTGTACAGTCAACATACGCGTCTGATTCCATGTACAGACAGATAAGATACTAGGGTTATGTCGTTCGCGTGCACTACCCATGGCTGTAATGAAGCATACATTAAATTGATATCAAAGAGTGTGCATGTCCAACTAAGTGATTTATTATTGTATTTAAATAATAGTAGTTACTGTTGTATTATTGTAACCTCGCCTGGGGTGCCACATGATTCTTTCAAAAAAGAATAACTGTAACGACTGCAGAGATTAGTTATCAATGTTAAATTCTGAGGGTATATTTTAAGTTCATAAATATTCTAATGATATTTTTAGTAATAAGATTATTTTAAGTACTTTTGTAATAACTACAAGCTCCTTTGTCCCTGATCATCTTTTTCTACCTTGGTAAATTTTGAGTGCTTGCTGTGTCCACGGTACTGAGTATTGCATATGCCATATAAGCATCTATTAAGAGTGATCACAACGATCCCATTCTTTAGAGATTCACCTTATAAGATATTTCATGCCCTTAATAACATATACTGATAGTAATACTTATTTACGAAGAAAATTTTTAATTGATCATCTTAAAGTAACATCCGTTGATTTTTTTTGGTTTGTGTCATTTTAAGGAGCCTAATGTATCTTACCAGAGTCAATATCCGTAATCTGTATCCACGCCTCTCCTTGACTGTTTTATTCATGTCCCAGTGGCAGATTCCTTCTACCGACAACGTCAAGAATGCATGGGGGTGCCGTTTATTTTTACATGTTTCTGTACATTTTTAATATCTGTTTGAAGCCATACGTTTGAAATCTATTTTAAGATTAGTTTTAAGATCTGTTCTGATTCATGATTCGAGACTTCTGACATCTAGTCTAATGCCTCTTATGTTATCTTGTTTATACTTTTGAGTTTTTTTTTATATGTTTATATATATATATATATATATATATATATATATATATATATATATATATATATATATAAATTTTAATCATTATTAAAGTCATAAATAATTGTACTCATCTGGTTAGGTGCATCGTCAAATGGATACTGCTGTGAAGGATCCAGTAGGGACTCAAGGACTTCAACTGCTACTAGGTTAAGGGCTGAGAATAGGACTTAAGCGGTATCAAAAAAAGGACATTAGAAAAGACTTCTATTTGTGCCTGCAACGATAGACAGTATGTTAATTGTGGTGAGTTAGTTTTATAGTTCCAGAAAACTCATGATGTATTGCTTTTATTTAAAAATAAAACGTTATACATAGAGATAAGTCTGAAAATACATCTGTTAATAGGTTTCAAAATAAGTATGATCAATTCATTAAAATATAACTAAAATATGTGTCAAAGGGATTCTATTATGAGTATTGAAAACATTAAAAAATTTTGTAGTTCTGAATGGATTCTCAATCAAATATAAATACAGTTGTAAAGCAGATTTTAAAGCATGTGCGTATACAGATTATAAAAGAGACCCTTAAACATATCACAAAGTATCTCTAAAAAATCGATTAAAAAGTATAATTCAAGTATATTAAAGAAAAAAATAAATAAAAATATATTGAAAACAAAACTCAAAAGTATAAACAAGATAACATAAGAGGCATTAGACTAGATGTCAGAAGTCTCGAATCATGAATCAGAACAGATCTTAAAACTAATCTTAAAATAGATTTCAAACGTATGGCTTCAAACAGATATTAAAAATTTACAGGAACATGTAAAAATAAACGGCACCCCCATGCATTCTTGACGTTGTCGGTAGAAGGAATCTGCCACTGGGACATGAATAAAACAGTCAAGGAGAGGCGTGGATACAGATTACGGATATTGACTCTGGTAAGATACATTAGGCTCCTTAAAATGACACAAACCAAAAAAAATCAACGGATGTTACTTTAAGATAATCAATAAAAAATTTTCTTCGTAAATAAGTATTACCATCAGTATATGTTATTAAGGGCATGAAATATCTTATAAGGTGAATCTCTAAAGAATGGGATCGTTGTGATCACTCTTAATAGATGCTTATATGGCCTATGCAATACTCAGTACCGTGGACACAGCAAGCACTCAAAATTTACCAAGGTAGAAAAAGATTATCAGGGACAAAGGAGCTTGTAGTTATTACAAAAGTACTTAAAATAATCTTATTACTAAAAATATCATTAGAATATTTATGAACTTTAAATATACCCTCAGAATTTAACATTGATGACTAATCTCTGCAGTCGTTACAGTTATTCTTTTTTGAAAGAATCATGTGGCACCCCAGGCGAGGTTACAATAATACAACAGTGACTACTATTATTTAAATACAATAATAAATCACTTAGTTGGACATGCACACTCTTTGATATTAATTTAATGTATGCTTCATTACAGCCATGGGTAGTGCAAGCGAACGACATAACCCTAGTATCTTGTCTGTCTGTACATGGAATCAGACGCGTATGTTGACTGTACACCGTCTCATGTCGAACTAACCACGACTAAAATAGACAACTTAAATATTTAATTACTTAAAATCTGTCCATTATTGAGACTTGAACCCATGACAACACTTGCTTAGTAAATAACGAACCCCAACAAATCAAAGTTTCAAAAGATTTCTTTGGGACCCACAATCCATAGCGTTTGTACGGGCCCTTTCAGCGTTTCTAAAGTAAAGTCTATGCTAATATTTTCAAATGGTTTAACACACTCTATAGTTGCTGAGTCTTTAATATAATACAATACTTACGACTCTTGTTTTAATCTGTTTAAAATTTTTTTGTTTCAAAGAAAAATGAATTTAATGTATAAAGTTGAAATAACATTAGTTATTCAGTAATTATAAAGATGAAATATTTTTGAGTTACCATTAGCAATGAAATAATAAATTAATGTTTTGTATAAATAAGTGTTTTTTCAGAACGCCTAGACAGAGATTAAAAGTGAGATGGCTGTGTGCAATGCTACGGAGTGGGCCCATTTTTTGCCACTAGTTCGAGCGCCCCATTGCGCCCAAGTGTTTGAACCAGGCGCCTATTTTTTTTTTATTTGAGAAGCGTGGTAGGGGTATGCGCCTACAAGGAGAAGAGTGGATTAGCATGGAAATGTGCATATCGATGGCCCCGACGAAAACTTTCGTAATTCACGAGTGACGATGAAAATAAACATGATTCATAGTGGCTGTCAAAAAAAAACACCACTTAAGAGTGGTTGCAAATGTAAACACTATTAATGCCTTGCTGTCAAAAACGAAAATCATTCGTAAAACGCCGACGAAGAGTAACATGACTCGTCTCGGGTCATTGCATACTATCATGATCCAGTTTGTGCTGTCGAAAACTAACATCATTTGTAATGATCTGATAATGTCGAAACATGCCCGTTATGAAAATTTTAATCAACTATTCTCGTTCTATCAAAGAAAAATTTTCTACGCTCATGCAAATTTTTTACATTAACTTAATGTCTATATTTAAGTCACGAGTACTGCCTCTTCTGTCACAACAGTAAGTATTTCTATGAAAGTTTTAAATTTAATAAACACAAATTAATTTCAATATTATTAAATAATTTTTCTTAACGTATTTAAATATTTTTTGCAATCATTGATAAAAAGAAGAATGAAAAACAACATATCAAATTAACAAATTAACATAATAACATGATACTAAAGTATATTTTTTATCATGGGCACGTAGTACAAAATGTGTGCCTAGATTGCGCAGCTTTTGAATGTTTCTGTTCAAGGTGAGAACGAAAAATTTTGGCACTTAAGGTCCACATTATAGTTTTGGGCCCGTGGACATACTTTGCGTCCTAGCAGTAAAAACAGACTCTTCATCATACTGCGCCAAAAGGAGGAACTTTCGTTCCGCTCGGGGTCTTTTGTAAACTACTATTTTCCTACTAAGGGCGCAAAGTCTTTGCACCCTGCTGGTGCACTTTCCGCTTCCGGGCCTTACTTTTCCACGAAGTATTTTGCTGCACGAAGTAATTAGCAGGCGTAAAAAAATGCCTAAAGGAAGGGCCTAAAGTACGACTTTGCACCGTCGGAAAGTAAAATGACGTTCGTACCTTGGGTACTTTTTGACTTTGTGCCCATGGTACGAAAACTACTGATTTTGAACTTTGTGATCAAAGTACGTCAACCTGATTAAAAATTTAATAAGTAAATAGGTATTTGTAAGATGTATATTTGGCGCTCGTAACTGAATTATCATGCATGCGCAACAGCAAGAAGACGAGACGCCGTGACGCTGCACTTTAGCGTCTATTACCTATAGTTTACTCACTCTCGCACGGTCAGTCTATCTGTTCGTACACGCACTCTCTGTCCTCGTATAACCTTATATTTGATCCTGCTTTTTTGGTTCGCTTTGCTACTGTACTTAAGATAGTAAGGACTAAAGATAGAACATACTTAAAATAGTGACAATAAACGTGTTTGTGTTTAATAATGAATGTGAGAGTGTTGTACATTTATTTGCCCAATCGCCTACCCATAAATCCATACTGCTAACAGGTTATGGGCCTTAAATTGTAGTGTGTATGCGTAATTGTTCGATCTCTCTAGCGTTTTTTTTTCTTCTTCCCAGTCCATGTTCAAGCACATCGCTCATTCCCTGTGTTTTTTTTTTACTATTACGTGTTACCGTAATGGCAAAATCAACCGAGAGCTCTTTGTCGGGTGGCAAGCACTGTAAGACGGAGGAGCTTGACAGTCATATCACCTCGACTTCCTCCGATAAGGGCAAGGGTCAGCCCCAGGAGGCGTCAGAGCAGAGTCGGGATGGAGGTGCAGCGGCTGAATCACCTCGAGGTGCGAACGACGGCCCAACTCTCGAGGCCTCGGGCGGAGCAATAAGGAAAGATGCTGTAAAGAAGAAAGTGAGCAGCAGTAAGTAATGAATATGTTTGTTCATCTGTGTCGAATTCTTTATGACTCAATTAAAATTTGAGCCATAAATTAAATTTCGATTTGTTTATGTCGAATTTCTGTGGAATTGTAAAAACTTATGTGAATTTTCTTTGCCGATTTAGAGGACTGATTTTCTAGGTGGAATAATCAAGTCAACGCTTTCAAGGCTTTACGTTTAATGTTCTTTTGTGTTTCTCTTATTAACAATAACAGTAGAGTAAACAAAATAAAAAAATGAAACCATCGAATGGTAAAATAAATATCTGGTTACAAAGAAAAGTCATCTGAACAAAAAAATGTCAGTATGCCAGTAAATCCAGTTTGATTGATTTACGCCGTACTTCACGAAATATTTCTCTAACTAATAGCGAACAATGATTTCAATGTTACTTTGAGATTAGGTAAAAAGACAATAAAATTATTGGTCTTTAACGAAGTAACATAAAGAGAAACGAGCAAAATTTTGACTTACAAGTCGTTCAGCAGAAGAGGCGATTCAGCAAAAAAATCAAAAGCCAAAAGAAGGAACTATGCAGAGAGTCATTTGCAATACAACGAAAGAAACAATTCGCATGCGTGCAATTTAGTAGCTATGAAGAAGCGGCTACCGCGAGAGAACCAAGCGAGGAATAAACTGATCGGCTCGAGTCGCGAAGGCAGGTAGCCCCACGTAGGCTTAAGGCAGACGAGTGGGGGCGACGCACACATAAGTGAAATAAACTAATAAATAAATACAATTAAATTCGATGGTTAAAATCATGCGTGTGCCACTTCCCACCAGTCAGTAGCCGACGGGACCTCCTCAAAGGTGAAAAATAACCATTATCCCTGAAAGGCCTCTTCTAATACGAACAAAATATATATATATTGCCTTGAAGACTCAGTATTTACGTAGAGCGTTTTTTTTTATCCATGCTCGTTTATCGTACTCCTTAAAAAATTTATGTCTTGCCTTAAGATAAAACAAGACAGTTCACTTAAGATTGCATAATTAAGGTTTCTTTTCTTAGAAGGCTTTCTTTGTTTGGAGATTCACGGAATTCGAGAGCCAGCACGCGTTTGTTTATGTGAGAGATGGGCCCGTATCGTGACAAAAGAGACGCGTTTTTGCTAAACCAGTCAATCATCGTCAAGGGGGACGCCTCGAGGCAAAGACGGGAGGTACGCGTTTCAGTTACGACTTGCGTTCGGCCAAACTGAGCGTGCGCGTCTTCTCACGCTACGGCTGGTGGCGCGCGTAGAAGAATAAATGCTGTTAATCGGCCACTTTTTTCTCTCTCTCTATGCCTGTCATATATAATGCTGACGCCATTCTTCCTCGGATTTACTCACGCTCGATCTCCGTGTTTACTCCTACAAAGAAACTACCAGCCTTACGTGCACGCAAACACATAAAAATTGAGAACTTTTGCCTAACTATTCCCCGTTACTTTTAGGTCAAAATGCCATGTATATGATAAACGATACATAAAAAAAGATTGAAGACAATCTAGGGGAACTAGACAAGGTGGTTGTAACTCGTAAAAACAACCTAGCCATTTTTTCCATAAATAATAAGACTGTAGCATACATAAGAGGAGATGTACAATACAATCGAGACATGCTAGACCTGCTTGATTTGATAGAAAAAAGTGCTGGTCAAATTCGACTCATCCCCAAACAACAGCGCATCGAAAGAAAAGGCTCTAAACAAAGAAAGAACTTGACTGATACCTCATCTAAGGACAAGATTAAAGATTTGAGAGACAGAAAAATAAATTTAATTAATACCTCATTTAAAGATAAGAAAAAAGATTTGAAAAAAAGAAAGATAAATTTGACTGATAACACACTTAAAGACAAAAACAAAGATTTCAGAGATAAAGAGAAAAATTTTGCCAATACCTCAATTCACGACAAGCTTAAAGATTTGAAAAGCAAAAACTTAGATTCGTGTGATAGCTAATAATTAAAAGACTTGCAAAACAAAAAAGATAACCCACAAAAAGAGCTAGATAGTTTACATAAAGAAATGGCACATCCAAATCATGAACTTAAGAAAGAACCAATGAAAAGAAACGGTCTAAGTATTTAATCTAAAACCCTTATAAACTTACGAAACAAAATTTCAGAAGCCTCAAAGAAAGATATTAAGAAAATCAAGAATTTGATAGAACAAGAGATGTACCAGCAGAGCTCCTGGATGTCCATGAGGTTTGAGGCTGTTGCCTGCCAACACAAAGAGGCCTCAGAAAAAAAGGGGGAAAAATAGGAGGGCCCAAGAGACACTTCGAACCGAGTTTTAGCAGCTTTTAGCCGCTCAACCAAGGAAAATGGAGGCTCTTGAGCGAGAACTGGCCAGAAGTCGATTACAGGAGGTAAAAAAATTTACTACATTTACTCCGGAACCTAAATTATGTAACTGATTGATTAACTTAAATTCCAACTCCATTAATAGTTCGCTGATGTTTGAACGCGCTGTGCCTAATGATAGTCTAAAGAAAGAAGTCGTCAATAAAAATAGCCTAGGTTGCTTTAATTATTCCCTCACTAATGCAACTAAACTAGAATTATTCTTGAAATAATGACGGTCAGAATTAAAAAGTGAAACATTGCTTTACACAATTGATTCAAAGTTGAAAGCCACTATAAACATTACTCAAGAAAAAATGGAAAAAGATAAAGAACAGGCCCTAAACGGAATACTAAGTAGGTTGTCCCTAGATAACCAAAAAAAAGTATACTACATTACTGATTTATCAATAATGATACAAAAAATTGAAGATATGAAAAAAAGTGACATAAAAATGAGTGCATATCAAATATGTAACAAAATACATTCCGTTAGATTAAACCCTCAAAATCATAGGTTTGAACAGGCTTATTAAAAGTAAAGATGGATTATCTTTTAAGTACCTAAGACAATATAACCTGAAACAAGAGACAGAAAAATCACTTCCACAACCAACACAGCGGACGAAGCCGAGGTGGGGTGAACGCTGACCGAAGCCGAGGTGGGGCAGGCTCTCGACCAGCTACCAATGTAACTGCCGCTAACGCGGCCACCACCAGTACTCTATGTTACGAGTGTAATGACAACGGGCACTATTCGAAGGACTGCCCGAAAAAAGGGCAGAACCTCACACGGTGCTACACCTGCGAATGGTTCGTGCAGAACCTGCGAGAGCAATAAGTGAGATGCAGAGGTAATGCTAATAAAAGTAACGATTAGGATTTGGAATGCAACACTGGAACTAGAGATAACAATAAGAATAACAGTAATATTAAAGATAGTAATAAACGGAAACATAAAAAATAGCATACAAATCATAACAACAAAAAAGCCAAGGTCGATATTAAGAAGCAAGTCGAAGAAGGTGAAAATAATGAAGAAATACCTAAGTCTAATGCATGTAGTGGTTTGTTAGCTGTTAACCCCAAAACTTTTTTTTCTACGTGCACGAAGAAAAAACGAAATAACGGTTGCAATAAAGTTGAGTTCAAAGCAGATTCAGGTGCCACAGAACACTTTGCTGACTCCAAACTCTACTTTAAAAATTTTGATGACTGTGAAAAAAGATTGATTAAATACGTGAACAAAGATTCCTACGCGGACTTAAAACCAGAGGGAGAAGAATGCGTTTTGGGTAAAAATAACCAAAACAAGGTAGTCCTTGATAGAGTTGTATGCGATAAGGCGCTCGCTGAAAACTTGCTGTCGCTTCGCCGTTTTGCTGTAAGGGGCATGAGTATATACCTTGATAACACAAAACTAAATATATATGATCCGCATTCTAACAAGACTTTAATTTATGGAGTCTACAAGAGTTCTTACTGGATAGTAGAACTACCGCAAGATGGCCAGAGCACAAGTAACAATGAGAAATATCTAGAAATTATAGACTGATTAATGGTAGAAAATCTCCCGAAAGCAAAAACCGAGAAGGTTCAGCAAGTCAGCACTAATGATAGAAGCTGCCCTGAAATCTCAAACAATGAATCAAGTTATTACAATCAAGAGACTGCTGTTCAATACTAGAAGAGATAGGGCAACCAAATTACTCGAGATAGTTCATGCTGATACAATGGGACTGATCAGTCCAGCCACTTATCCTAAAGCATATAAATTTATAATCGTCTATACGGATGACTACTCAAGATTGACTATGGCATACCCAGTAAAAACAAAATGTGAAGCAGGACGTTGTTTGGACAATTTCGTGACAAGCGCATGAAACTTGCTGGGTTTTGATGCAAACATATACTATCTTCGAACCAATCAAGGCATAGAGTTTACAGGAGGCCAAACGGTAGAAGTTCTCCAGAGGTTGAGAGCAGAACTTCAGTTGACCTGCTCAGATACTCCTCAGCACAAGAGAGTCTCAGAACGGCTTAATCGTACCTTAAAAAACAAAGTGTGAACCTACATGTGCTATTCCGGGCTCAGGGAGACCATGTGGGATTTAGCCCTGGGCAGTGCAGTATATGCCTACAATCGGACACCTCACCAGTCTTACGATATGATAGCCCCTTTAGAAAAGTTTGCATCCAATCTGAAGATAGACATCACCCAAATCAGAAGTTTTGGCTGCGTCGCTTTTATCAAGATACAAAGAAACACTGGAACCAAATTTGGTCCACAAGGGATACAAGTCGTGCTGGTTGATTATACTACTACCGGCTACTCCTTCTCAAGACCTGAAGATAAAAAATTCTATGAGAGTCGAGACGTAAAATTTCAAGAAAGACTCGTATTCAGAGATATCTGGGGAAAAGACAAAATAGCGAAGAGTAGGAACCACAAGACAGACATTAAACAAGATGAATGGTTCGTTAAGTTTGATAAGACTAGCCCTAAAGAGTCATTAGAAAAGAAGGGAGAACCAGTAGTCAAGAGAAAGCTCAAGAAAGTTAGAGAGCTTGGTCAAGAAAACCCTAAACAATCCACTAAAATAAATGATACGAGCTTTGCAGGAGCCATCGGCACAAACAAGTTGAATAAACTGCTTCAATCTAAGGTCGATTTTGACTGTTTGATCGCAGAAGTCGAAGATAAAATGACTTATGCCCTGATTGCTGGACTGAACAAAGATCCCGTTAACTACAATTGTACAAAGAAGCTGTCGCATCTCCAGATTGCGATAAATGGCTCAGAGCAATTGACGAAGAACTGGAATCAATGCGGAAAAACCAAGTATGAAAAATTGTAGAAAAACCCACCATGAACGCTTAAGGAGGTTAGCCAAACATCATCGAAACTAGATGGGTTTTGAAGAGAAAAATAGATAAAGATGGAAATACGAAGTTTAAAGCGAGGTTTGTGATTCGTAGTTTCAAAGTTAGGAAGAAGTACGATTTGCAAGAAACCTACGCTCCGGTGTCTGGGCTAGCTTTTGTAAGATCAGTGATATCAATAATCAATAGATATAATCTGGAGACCTGCCAACTTGATGTCAAGACAGCTTTCCTGAATGGTTCTATCAAAGGAGAGATATAAATGGAGATTTTTATGGCTGCTTAATGGTGACAGCTTCAAGAAAACTAAGATTTGTAAATTGGAGAAAGCTCATATGGACTCAAGATCAGCCTATAAAGATGGAATAAGCGATATCGCGAGACTGCATCTAAATTGGGACTGCAGTCACATTCGAGCGAACCTTGTCTTTATACATAGAGAGAAGCAGATAACTTTTTGGTCCTGATCTTATACGTGGATGATATAATTATAGCTAGCAATTGTGTAAGCAAAATAAATAAAATTAAGACTGGTCTGCAATCTGAGTTTGAGATGTCAGACCTTGGCGAGGTTGGCACATTTCTAGGCATCAAAGTAAAAAGAGATAGAAAACATGATAAGATTTTACTTTCACAAACACCATACATAGACAACGTTTAGGAAAGGTTTGGATTTAATGACTCAAAACCACAAAGAACAACAATGGTGACAATTCAAGTTCTGAATTGGCAAAGAAAAGACAGAGAAGAATCTGAAGAAACTGGAGAACAGAACAAAACTAAAACTGAAGAAAATGTATCTTACAAAGAAGCAGTTGAAAGCCTACTGTGTCTGGCTAACACAGTCAGAGCAGATATCTTGTAAATCTGAATATACTAAGCAAACACCAAATCTGAACAACTGAAGATGACTGGAGAATAGTCAAACGAGTCTTTCGATATCTACACTACACCAGAAATCTGAGATTAACCTACAGAGGACGGAAAAATAGACTGGAAGCCTTTTCAGATGCGAGTTTGGCAGACTGTAAAGGCTCTATTACGACAGGTTCATACTTTATAAGATTGTATGGCGATACAGTTGCTTGGAAGACGAAAAAACAGAATTAAGTTGCAATCTCAACCTGCGAGGCAGAATACGTGGCGATTTGTGATGTAAGTCAGGAGCTGATAGGATTGGAACACTCAATCAGCTTAATACTGTCATATACTCTGTTGCCTGCAGACCTTTGGTGTGACAACAAAGCCACCGGAGCAAGTGCTAAGATGGATGGTGGCAAAAGACTGAGACACATGACCGAGATCAAGGCTGTGTTAAGGAACTACGTTAAGGAATGTGTATCCAGAGTAAAAATAATCGTTAAATGGATTCCATCCAAGAAACAACTAGCATATATTTTTAGAAAACCCCTGCCGTTTGAACTGCATGAAAGACTAACGAAAGAAATTTTGAATGTTAATTAGTGTAAATTGCATGAAAATAAAACTTGAACTTTATATAGTAAAATTAATAAATTGATAATAGATAGATAATGATAGTAGACATGCCGATTAATGTGTCTCTCTGTGTATGTCTTAGCTCGTCGCAACCAACCATAATGAGCGATCAAGAAGCCGACGTGTTTCACATCTTCAGCTGATTACTTATTCATCTATACTCAGTGTTGATAATCAAACATGTCTTTTCTTTTCATTTTATATGGTTTTATTAAATCCACATACGAACAGAAGAGAGTGTAAGATGTATATTTGGCGCTCGTAACTAAATTATTACGCATGCGCAACAGCAAGAAGACGAGACACCATGACGCTGTACTTCAGCGTCTATTACCTATAGTTTACTCACTCTCGCGCTGTCAGTCTATCTGTTTGTACACGCACTTTCTGTCCTCGTATAACTTTATATTTAATCCTGCCTTTTTGGTTCGTTTTGCTACTGTACTTTAGATAGTAAAGACTAAAGATAGTACATACTAAAGATAGTGACAAGAAACGTGTCTGTGTTTACTAATAAAAGTGAGAGTGTTGTACATTTATTTGCCCAATCGCCTACCTATAAATCCATACTGCTAACAGTAGTTGTATCGAAAAAAATTTTTACTTTTTTTTTTACTTTGATTTTATCAATTTCTGGATACTGACGTTTTTTTATTTTGATTTCTAAAAATAAATTTTTTTTTAATAGTTGATTTCTCTGTATTTTTATGTGACCATGGATGCAATCACTGCTTAGTATTCAATTTTGTCACTTAATGTTTGTTAACGTTAGTTATGACAGGGTTATTTTTCATTTTGAGCTGAAAAACACCAAAACTCGACTCTACATAAAATTTGATGTTTTAGACTCGTTTTAATACCCTGTGTACGTGTGTTTGTGTTTCGTTTTGTTTTATACGAAAAAAGAGGAGAGGACGATGGAGACATATAGCCAGTCAGACAAGCAAAGATAAGTGCGAGCGGAAAAAGCGAGAATAATAAGAAAAAATGTGTAATTAAATACCATAAGTGGTATTAACGTTAATACTGTGTGCGCAGGTGTATCTACGTGTATATTTTAGTGTGAATCTGTAGGTTGGTGGGAAAATAGACGGGTTGTCGATTGAGTTGACGAGTGTGTGTATATACGTGTAGTTAAGGGGGAAACAAGACGTGTGCGAGCTAGGTCGTGTGAGAGAAGTAGGGGAAAGAAAGAGATAGAAGAGATTTGAGGAGTAGGATGCGAGCAGCGAGACTGACAGGACTCCTGAACGGGCCTTCAAGAGGGAAGGATGTAGAGCGTGTGCGCCATCGAGACGTCGTCTAATCTACGTCCGTCACCAGCTCTTTGCGAGCTACGGGAGGCATCATCTGCAGCCTGACTAAAGACTACGTAATTACAAGAAGCAGGATGGCAGAGGGTGACATCGCGAGGACGAGGTGAGGTTGTGCGGGTGTAGGAGGTGTTGAGGGTAAGGGTAAAAAACGGGCGTGTGGATGAGTGTGTGTGGTTGACAGTATGGTGGATTTCTTCGTGGTTGTGGAGAAGATTAAGAAGTGTACGCGAGGGGCCGAAGTTGCTAAAAGAGTGAGAGAGCGAGAATTAGTTTGTTCGAAAGGAAGACGTTCACGTCGGGAAAGAGAGCTTGGTGGGCGTAATCGCTTGAATCGCGGGTGAGTCAATGCATTTGAGATGATGGGAAACTGTAGCACAGCTTGAGAAAGTGTGTGTGTGTGAGTGTTCGAAGCGAAGCGTTTTCTGAGTCTTGGCAGTTGGCAAGGGGCCGGCTGACCGATAAGGTAGGACATCGTTGTGTGTGTGTGTGTGTGTAAGTGTTCGCAGCGTTGTCTCAGACTCAGTAAACTAGCTGGTGAGACCGCCGGTAGGACACCCTGCGGACCAAGAGAGGATATCTGGTGTGTGTCCTCGTCATCGAGTTCATGCGTGAGGTAGCTTGTGATCGAAGGCATTGTGTTGCAGCGAAGTGCTCTCGTGATTGAACCGGGTTGTCGTAACCTCGGAGCGAGCCATTCTCTAGGTCAAGTGCAGGAACTTTGGGTGTGTGTATGTGCGTGTAGATGTAGGTAGGTGTTCGAATGCGGGGTATGAGAGTAGAAGTGTACGTGTACTGCGAATTGCGCGTAAGAGCTGGAGGTAGCGTCGATTCTTTAGAAGTATTCTGGTATTGTAAATGGAATAAAGAGTAGTCTAAAGGTGAAATTCGTGTAAGTGCATTTATTTGTATGAGTGTGAAATATTTACATCCTGGTCATTAACCTCGGGAACTGTCCGCCTCCCGATGGACAGTCCGCGGAGGGGCCTCCTGAAGGTAAGGAGTCTACATCGGGAGAGCAGATCTGAGCCAAGCCAAGGCGTTTGAGAGAGTAGTGGGTCGCAAAGTTTAGTCGTTTTAGGTGTCGTATGTGATCGGAGGTGTTTTAGTGCGTTGTATTGGCTTTGCGTCAACGTGAAAACGTCGATTTGGGGCTGAAAATGCAACGTTACATGGTTTATCTATTTGTAAAAATCGCTTTTTTAGAAAAAGTTGATTTTTTGCATTTCACTTCTTACTTAAGATACCGTTTTTTAATGAAAATATGAGAGATCCTACGATTTCTGGGACAATAACTTATGAAAGTAAGTTTTACGTGGGTATGAGTATTTTAGTAAGTCTTGATAATTTTATTCGTATTTGGATACCGATAACTACTAAGCAAGTATATTCCATCGTTTTTTATACATCGATGTTATCGATTTTGAAAAATAGGTTCTCTAAAAAAAGTTGTTTTTCTGCATTCAAACATTGATATAGAAATAGTTATTAGTTAAAACAATCTACCAGAATGTTTTTTACGGTTTTCGAATACTAATTACTGCAAAAAAGAATTTAGAATCAGTTTATTGGTTTAACTTTTCATTGATTTTATCAATCTTCGAATATTAAATTTAATATTAATTTTAATATAAATATTAATTTTTTTTAAACAACTTTCCTTTATTGTAGTTTAGTTAAAGTGATTGTTTAAAAAATAGACAAAATCGAACAATGTCGTCGAATGTAATGGATTTGGATCAAAACAAATCAATATCCTACGTTAGTTTGAGTGGTTATATTCGTTTTAATTTACATAATCAGATTTTTTCAGGATTTCCTTGGACGATTTTAATATTATTTTTGATTAGGCTCTACAAGAACTGGCAAACCTTGATTTTTTTTTCTTGTAACATTCATGTACTCGTAGGTATAGTCCAAAAAACTGTAGAAATTGAATACATAAATGAGGACGGTTTATGCTAATGTATTAATAGCGTTTTTGCCTCGAATTTTAGATTTAAAAAAATGTAATATTTTTAATTTGTATCATTTCTTGAGGATGCTTTGTGTAGAAAAATATAAGATATTATTAGTTTTGACATCACCTAATATATAACATGCAATTTTTCAGCTTTTTACGCCCATGGTAAGAAAATAAATTTAAGTTCTGTTAAAGTCGCAAATCAATTCTTTAGCCAACATTTAAAATAAAAAAATTAATAAAAAAGATTGTTCCGAGACCTTAGTCACATAATTTCAGTATTTTTTGCACGATAGAAAATTTTTATAATGAAAAAAATAATCAGAATGTTGTGCCTACCTATTAAAATTTAAAACTATTTTGTAAATACAAATTTCACAAAAAAAAATATTTCCTAATGTGTGAAACAGGAAAGTAGCTTTGTGACATTTTAAAAATGTAATACCTCCTTAAAATCCTTTATACATTGCGCGCACAGTGGCTCTGCGAGTGGAGGGGGCAGCCATTGAAGGACAGTCTATGAAGCTTTGAATGTGACAACTGATGACCAAGGGTACTTAATATTTTGTGCGTGTCAGAGGACAATAAAAATATCAAATTGATAAAAAATTTTTGCCAGACCATCGCTTTTAAAGGTCATTAAAAAACTGTTACATATTTGTTTTCATAATCTAGGGGCTAGGAGGGTTTCACCGCTAATCAAGATTTTTTTGATTACCAAAGTTTTGTAGACTTATATAGACCTAAACTTAAACCTGTAAGTTGTTTGACCGCATCGAGTGTTGCTTAATTGTTATTAACAAATGATATGTTTAAAATGATATAAATAATATACAAACACTGTAAAGGGGATTAAAACCAAGCCAAGTTCTACATTGTTATTAATATTTAAGTCAGTTTTTGAAAAACTTCCATTTGAAAAAAGGTATTGCATATTATTCAGTGGCAAAATCTAGCTCTCACGCTTATCTTACTCCTTATTTTCATTATAACTTGGCCAACAATTAATATTTTGAGTCGCAAAACCTTTCATTTTAAAGAATAAAATCTAATATCCAATTAGAAGTCGTAAATAGTATAGTAATAATCGTTTGGTATTTCATTTTAAAATGTCTTAAAATATCAAAATCTTTGGTGAATGAACGACCAGTAATATTTTTATAAACTTTTTGTGTCCAAGGTGCAGAATACTAAAACCATTTATAATCATTAGCAATTTCCTTACAGAAGACGCCAGTTCTCGTATAATTAAAAAAATGGATTAGAAAAAAAGTTATTTAATGATTAGCCAGATGATGTAACGCACAGGTTCAGGTGCTCACTACGTCTTGAATAACGTACTCGCTGTTTGCATCAAGCGTAGCCAAACAGGACACCCACCTGGTGGCAAATTAATTTTTCTAAAACTAATGAACTTAAATTTAAGCTCTTGGGTCCTCTAACTCTTTATCCTGAGTTCTTTAACCTTATAACCCTGCACTCTAAAGCACTTAAAATATATAATCCAGGGTGTGGAGTTTAATTAGTCAGTAATTTTATTGTTTCATCAACAGTAAAAGACCTACTCATCTAAAGAAAAGGGAGGAACTTGTAAATAATTTTGATGGTATTTGTAGGATGAAAAAAAGAATTAATTATTGAAATAAGTTGGTTGTCTCATAAATAAAAACTATTAACAAACATATTTTTTCACTTCCAAGCTCTTGAGCTCCTAACCCGTTACTCCGAGTGCTTTAAGCTCATAATCCTGTATTCTTATACACTTTAACCAAATGACCCAGAGTGTGGAGTTTAAATAGTTAATGATTCTATTTTTTTTGATTCTAGCCCTTTATCCCGACTGCTTGAATCCTTTAATCCTGTATTCTAAACCTTTTAAACTAAATAATCTGGGTCAGGGACTAAGTAGATCTTTACTTGATTTTTTTAGTAATCATATGTAAAAAAATTATGGCAAATTAGTTTCGGTCATTTACATAATTTAAGGTTACTCTTCTTATATAGTTTACTTAGCTTCAAAGTTATTTATCCTTGTATACGTAATGCAATTTCAGTGTTTGTAGAAGTGATAAAGTTATGACACTGTAAGTTGTTAGCATTTTTAGCTCAAAAATTGTATTAAGTTAGTTAAAATGATTTCTAGTTTATTAAAATCAACTGAAAAAATTCAACGCATCAGTTTATTACGTTAAAATCACATACATAATAAAAAGTAATTCCACACAATATTTCAGATCGTTTCACTATATCGTTTTTTGTACAGTGAATTTTATAAGAATTTTAATTTAACAAGGAAATGAAGTTAAAACTAGCTGCGGGTGTATTCCAAAAGCCAAGCTCATACTTTATTGATAACTTGATTATGACACAAGACTCATTTAAGCTACCAATAAGCATTGGGTTTAACATTTATAACCCAGCCTGATTCCTTTACCCACGTGATGGTCACAATACCGCATCAAAATTAAAGTGTTATTAAGCTAACTAATAAGCTGCTAATCTAATTTTTTTTAAATTACAAGCTTTAAATACTTGAATAATTGAAAACATTGTTCAAGCTCAAAACAAAACTGTTTCATCTACTATTCGTTTTACAGAGGATATTTCACAAACTGTTAGGAAAGTAAACAAGTTATTGTTGCAATAAACAATTAACTAATAAGCGTGACTCAACTATTTTCTCGAAATAATTTCAAGAGGAAATCTACATTTTAAGAGCTTCTAACAATATTTCAGCACAAAATAAACCAGTTATTTCAAGTGTTATAAGAAGCAAATATAAGAAAATTTTTAAGAGGGTACACTTTGCCATTTTGCAATGAATAGTTAGTCAATTCGCAAAAACATGTTTTTGTAAACTTTTTTTGAATTTTTTGCTTTGAAGGGCTCTAAACCACATTTTAGCATGAAACAAATTATGACATAGCTCATAAACAATATGTATCAACCATAGTATCATAGTTATTGAACCTTTCATGAAGGTATGCAATTAAAAATCACTTTTAAATTACTCTCTATTCTTGGGATCAGTAACTCTTTTGTAGTTGATAAAAAAAAAAAATAAATAAAAAAAAAATAAACTATCAAATTGAACTCAACTCTCCAGGTCATTTAGTAAAAGTGTAGTACAGTACAGGGTTATGAGGTTAAAACACTCGAAGTGAAGAGATAAGAGCTCAAGAGCTTGGAACTAGAAAATTGTATTTGTTAAAAGTTTTTCTTTATGAGCCAACCAAGTTATTTTAATAATTAATCCTTTTTTTAAACCTAAAAATACTATTAAATTAATTTTCAAGTTATTTCCGTTTTTTCAGATAAGCAACTCTTTTATTGTTGTTAAAATAATCAAATTATTACAGAATTGAACTCCGTACCCTGGGTTATTAGGACTAAGTGCTCTAGCATACGGGATTATGGGATTAAACAAAATTTTTGTCTCGATTAACATGAACAATAAATAAAAATTAAAAAAATAGAATGTAAAGGAAAAACGTACATCTAAATGTTAAAGGTTGTAAGATTAAAAAATATTCATTAAAAACCAAGTAAAGATGAAAATAACGAGTCTTTTATGGCTTTTAAATAAAAAAAGCTGAAATATTTACTGTAGACCAATATATGACTAAAAGAAGGAGCACGATACGCATAAGAGCTAGATTTTGTATCTATATGTGCAATAACTTTTTTCTAATAATGATTTTTTCAGAACTGACGTACTTATTACTGACAATAAAATAATTTGGCTTTGTTTTCATCCTCTCGACAGTGTTTGTGAATTGTTTATAGCATTTTAAAAGGTGAATTTGTTAATAACAAGTAACATCCATTGACTGAGAGAGAATATATCATCTTGTCCAATCTTAAAAAATAATTTTTTTTTATCAAAACATAGTATAAAATAGTGCTTGAAAAGACGAAAAAAATTAGCCTTTTTAAGTTCAAACAGTCCAGAAATTTGAAAAAAAAAATAAAAACTACAAAAAATTATAGACCGATTAAGACTTAAAAACGCTTTTTTTCGTCTTTTTGAGCACTATTTCACACTCTCTTTCTATTTAAAATTGCAAAAACACGTTTCATTGACCATTTCGTTTATTTTTCACACTAGTTCTGTGGAATTTCGCTTTCCGAAAGTGTACTCAGCTGTTCGTTCTAGTTTTCTCCTAATTAGTCCGTAAAAACAGTAGGTGGGGCCGTTTTTAAAGGTACAACTAATACTCAGAAGTGCTTTATAGTTTTTTCACAGCAAACAGTCTAAGTACCCTTGTAACTTGTTGTTTTTGTGTAAAAAAAAAACTTGCGATCGTGAACCTCGCCGTCAGGGGTGTATGTATGTGTGTATGTAAGGGCTTCATGAAGTTTTTTGACTAACTCATGCATTTTTTGTCGGATTGGGATAAAATTTGGCAGAGAGCTTCGTATTTTATGTCTTACGTGATAGTTTAAAGTTGGCAACGTTTTCTGTTTTAGAAAAAAAAATTGCAGTAAATTTAAGATGGTACTTTCGATGAAAAAAAAAAAAAAAAAAATAGTTTTTCGGGTATATCTTTGTTACGTGATATTTTAGAGGTTCGGTGCAAAGGACAAATTTGTTGATATGATTGGAATATAACTTTTTCGGATTAAACATTTTTGTCCAGAATGTAACCCATACGTTCTATAATCTAAAAAGTGCTCGTAAAATTAATAAAAAGTCGATTTCCCCCATCCAACTGTTCCGTTTTGCATTTTAGATGACAAATTAAACGAGGGACTGACAGATCTCGTCGAAATACAATATTTGTTTTTTTTAACATACGTAGTTATGATATCCAATTGGCCCTCTAAATTACAAAAAATCCCGAAAAAGCGCAAAATTATCGTTTTCCTCTATTTAACTTACTCGTTTTACATTTTAGATTGTAAAGGTAATAAAAAACTCTTTGGTCTTTAAAAATATAACTCTTTTGTTTCTAATTTCTTTATCTGTAAGATAAAATTCACGCCACAAACCGCAAAAAAAATGGTGAAACAATAGCTTATTCAGAATACACACGACTGGCGCTCAAGGTTAAGCCAAGGGCGAAAATCTTTGTGTTTTGAGGCTTTCTTCTTTTCATCTCGTTGGATGTATAAATTTTTCTACCAACCCTGCACCAAAAAATACCGACTTTTGACACAGTGTAGTAAAAACAGTGTAATATACTTTCTCATATATCTGCCGTACCTTTTACACAAAAACCCAATTTAGCTACTTGTTTGAAATATCAGGTCTAATTAGCGACCTCGTCTACATCAGTTGGAGTATTACATCTAGATCACTAGACAACTTAATGCCAAATTCAATTATGAAAAGCCTAGGTGCACAATACTTTAGAAGACTTTAATGTACAGAGTACAAATTAATGTATTTTATTCTTTAAATGAATCATGCCATTTTTATTTAAGTAAATAACATTTCGTTATTCAGTTATACCACTTAGGATGAAAAATTTCTTCAACTGTAATATTATTATAAATAATCAAACACGTACAACAAGTATTAAACTGTTGACAATGATTCATGAGAGTAATTCAAAAAGTGGTATTCAGTACAATTGAAAAAGATACTTTTTTATTAAAAAATAAGCATCACTGAGTCACATATTAACAAAAAATTTATAATGACAGATTAATACCAAACATCTCAAAAATGAATTGAGAACATCATAATATAACAATTATGACGTAGGAGAGAATACTACAGACATTATTACCGTAAAAACTATGGTAATGTTGGGATACTACGACTATCGTTATAGTTTTTAAACAAGGGTTTAGATAATTTTACTGCAATTTACGATGATTATTTTTGTGTTTATTATGTATTAATAGATTTAGAGAATACAAATTTATTTGCACCCAAGTAAATTATATGTTTCGAAGATACTCTTAAAAAAAACATTATGACAGATGGTTGCGTTTGTTGAGTACTTCAATACTGATGATTAATTTTTTAAAGAGGCCAAAAAAAACTTACAAGGCGTCGATTTTTTTATCGCTTTCCAAATTTTATTATTATTTAAAACTGTTAGTTTTCGACAGCACAAACTAGATCATAATAGTCTTCGATGACCTGAGACGAATTCTGTTACTTTTCGTCGGCGTTTTATGAATGATGTTCGTTTTCAATAACGAGAAATGGATAATGATCGTCTTTGACAGCCTCAAATGAATAGTATTTATTTTCAACAAAGTAGATTGAATCATGTTCATTTTCGTCGGTAGGAAACAAATCGTGTTAGTCTTCGTTATATGCCTAAATGATGCTTGTTTTCGTTGGCTTGTGAATCACGTTTGTTTTCGTCAGGGCTATTAATATAGGCGCACATTTTGGAGACGTGTGAAAGGGGTATACCAAATATGCACCTAGGAAGAGAGGAGAAGGGATATGTTGACTATAGCTACATCTGAACATAGTGCCGGATCAACGGCTAGGCACACTAGGCTGAAGCCTATAGGTAGGCCCCCACCAAAGAAAGATTCCCACCATTGACAAAAAAAAAAAAATTAACAATAAAATTTTTTTTTTTCTTTTTAAATAGTCAGTACAGGATGACTAACCAATCTTTTCAAAAGTTAATGTGAGTTTTAAAACTACACATTGTAACAACTGTGAAAGAAACTATTTCAAAGTGCTCAATATTATCATTTGAAAAAACGTAATGTTTCCGCCGTATCTGGGGATACCATAGGTAGCTTAATTACCTTACCGACCTCAGATAATATATCGATTGGGTTTTTTATCTATAAGAATAACACAGCGTTCGCAGCAGATTTCTGTAATAGTAAGAATTTTTTTTTTTTCGTATCTGTAGTGATATTTTCTAAAGTCAGAAAGAAAGACTTCTTGTAACCTGGAAATATTTGAAAGTTTTTTTTATGACAGTTTCTGTGAGTGTATTAATATTAAAAATGATTGATATTCAAAGGAATTGTTTCAAATTGTATTCCCAACAAAGTTAACTTAAAAAAATTAGGTAAAAAATTAATATGCGTTAAAATAGGTACAAAACTAAGGCAGCGTACAAATTAAATTCAGATTATTTGATTTTTCTTATTTTATCAGAAGATTTTTTGTTTTCAGCATGTGTATATAATAAAAGGAAATAATATCACTACACTTAGTAAACATAAACATGAGTGACAGATCTATTGAACGACATAAGACACCACGTATATACAAATCTGGGTCACACAAGCTTAAAGTAAGAAATGAAAAGCCAAACAATATTAAAAAATTATTTCTCAAGCACGTCGAAATGACAGATTTTTTATGCACCAAGGTTGACGATAAGACATCATCAGAATCGTCTCAATCATCCACTTCAGCAACAGTTAAAAGTGAAATTTCCAAAACAGACGTACGTAATTAGCTTTAATTGAAAACGATTTTCTTTTACTTTCATTTTTTATGACTAATCTGAGTAAATAATTTTAAAAAAATTTGTTGAAGATACGTTTATCGTTCTAATTTTAATTCAGACGAAATTATATGAAAATCAGGAATAATTCATTGTTCTAGTGCTAATGTGTCTTTATTATATCTTCTGTTTAATTATTTATTTAAAGGTTGATTCACTCAAAGACACGACTAAAGACGGAAAAAACTCTGTTGCTCTTGATAATGCTGTGAATACTGAAAATCAAAATTTTGATGCACTTAAAGTAAAGACAGTTGTTGACAGAACAGATTATAGTTATGAAAGAGAATCAAATTTACTCCATCTCTTGGAAACATTCACAATAATGGAAAATGATACAAGTATAGATTCAGTAAACGTTGATTGTGACATTTCTCAATGGCCTTAAAACATGACCAAGCATATAAATTATTGGATTGAAAAAGGAAGTACGATGATTCAAAACTGCGATTCCAAGATACTTGAATCGAAATCATACGTAAAAAAAGACGGAACTATCAAGAGAAGATGTCAAATATCCCTATTTGAGAGAAAAATTATAAACACAGATTCCATGAAAAGGACGTGGTTGTGTTTTTTATGTTTTGAAAAGTTTATTGTTTTTATTGTAAATTTTTTGACCCTCCAAGAACACAATTCATACATAAGGGCTGATGCGATTGGAAAAACGCTCACACTCGTTTGAGTGAATATGGAAAATCGCTGTCTCATTTAAAAGCCATTTATAGTTTTACCATGCGAGCTTCCATGACTGGATTAGTAGACATAAGTTTGAACAAAAAACTAAAAGAAAAAAATTACTAGAAAAAAGTCTTAAAACGATTCATTAGCGTTATTATGTTTTTAGCTGAGAGAAATTTGCCTTTTAGAGGAGATAATAAAGTTTTGGGTATACAAAATAATGGTAACTTTCTCAGATGCATTAAGTTACTAACACAATATGATAATTTTCTAAAGGTACACTTAGTTAAATATGGTCAGTGTGAAATAGGAAAAGTCAACTATTTGCCGTCGACAATTTATGAAGAGTAGACAGAAATTATTGATATTAAATTATTAAATAAGATAATTGAAAATGTTAGAAAATATCGTTATTACCCCATGTCAGTCAATTCTACAACCGATATAGATCACATAGACCAACTATGTTTGACAATTCGATATATTGAAAATGATAGACCGGTTGAACGGTTTCTAACTTTTATGCCAAACAAAAGGTCATACAGCTAAAATAATCTTCGATACTGTAATGTCTTTTCTAATTGAACATAATATAGATATAAACCAGTGGACAGTGGGTGCTTGGGTACCCAAGTACGATGTTATGCTTCTGTAAAATTAATGGCCGATAACATAATTATAAATATCAATTTACCTTTCATGAAATGATATTGTGTGTACAAAGGTGGTACAATTATTGTTGAAATAAGTATGCTTACGTTAGTTGGGTGTGGTTTCAATAAATATTCTAATATTTTATAACTAAAACATTATGAACAATATATTACGGCCCAATACAATAGAAACAATGTCCCTTCGGGAAATTCATCACATATCGGTTTTTTTGACGGATATTATTCAAGTATCAAAAGTATACTCAAAATACCATAAGAAATACCCAAAAAAGAATTTGCAGATTATTCAACTGTACCGTCTTTCACTCGTTTAATTTTAAAAATTTGCAATTTAACTTATGTGATATTATAGAAAAATCACTAAAAATTACATTTATAAGATCTGTATTAGCCCCCCAATTTTTGTTTGTATGAAAGATTACTCTTAGATAAACCTGTTTCATTTTCAAATAGATCTATACTTTTTTTTTTGTGTAATAACACACGAAAGAAGGGGTTAAGTATGCGCAAAAGCGTGTATGTAAGTTGATCCATATAAGAGAAATAATTTCCAGCGTTGCTGCATATATTTGCGCTCCTTCCACTTGTCTAAGTTTTGTGAAAGAAGAAAACGCAATAAAAATCAATTATTGTAATTATACACTGCCAAAATTTTTTTTTTGTAAATATGAAAATTGTGAAAAATGTAAGAAATTGTATTAACAATTATTTACTTGTTTTAGAAGAAACAAATAAATAATAAGTAAATAAATGTTTATTAATACATTTTAAAGCTGCTCTGCTAATATATGATAATTTTCGAATTTTTGAAAAAAACGGGTACCAAAAAATGTACTTTATTAAATAAATTATTCATTTGTATAATGTAAAATTAAACCAAGAGTAAATAAAAATGTACATTAAAAATATGTTACGAACTGTACAATCAAATCAAGTAATCGGTTTTCCTTTGTCAGGCTCGCTTATAGGAAAACCGGGAGGCCGACTAATAACTTTTTTCCTTTTTTATTAAAATTCTGTTATTTTGGTGATTAAACAAGTTAAATTGCTTAGTAACATAAATATACATGCTGATTCTTTTCTTTTTGAACAAAAAATTTTTATTCGTAACTATCCTTGTTTATTTACTTTAGTAAACTTACGGTAAACTATTTCTTTGATATGAACTTAAAAAACAATTCGAAGTATAACAATACAAAAACAAACAAATAAACTTTAATATTAGATACATTTTTGTATGGATGTTGCTTTAAGGAATCTAATGAGTAATAAAGGTGAGTAATTGTCAGACACCTCTGACATCACCGTCTGGTGCCGGCAGTCGGGGCCTGGGGCGAGTGTTTGGTCGTGCTGTTGGAGGAGGGGTGGCGGAGGGGAAGGAGAGAGGTCCATAGCTGAAGAATTTTGGGGCCTTCGAAAAGTGGCACGGTTTTTAAAATCGCGTGGAGTCTTGGAGGTGGGTGACGGGAGTGGAAAGGAAATATTTAGGACCTCTGGAGTGATCCTGTCTTCCTTACATCTTTGATACCTGTAGAAGGTGGTGTCCAAGACATCAGGTGATTTTTTTGTGTATCGATGCAGGAGGAAAAGTGGCCCCAAAGTATCAGGATAGTAAGTCTATAGAATAGGTATGTTTGTGAGGGGTGTTAATGCAGACCAAATATTATATACTCCTAACTTGAGGTTATTATCCTCTACAAACAGACCTAGTTGCAGGGTGAGAAAATTAGGATCTCAGAAGAGTAAAAGAGCCATTTTTTGTTTTACGGTTTTCATGAAAGAACCTGTTTTCTTAAGTGATAGTACGTTGTAAGGGTGGAAGGACCATATGTTTTCTAACCGAAAGAAAGAAGGATGAGAGATAAGATGAGCTATGTATCAAGTGGGTCAAAGAAATTATAAGATATATGGGAGTCAAAGAGCTAGAAAATTTCTTGGTTACGAGGAAAATTTTAGTATATGAAGGAGGGTGACGGATGGAAAAATATATGTGATGCAGTATGGCTCAAATTATGAGAGGGTAAAAAAAAAGTCATGGGCAGATGGAATCACGAAGATTGAAGGGGTAGGATGTCAGAGGCGCTATAAAAATTAATGTTTATCGGCTGCAGTTCTGTGTGATTGTATTAGAGTAAGTTGTCTTAAAAAAAAGATATAAAACATGAAAAAAGTAAAAATGAGAAATATCCAAGTTATAAATTTTAAAACATTTATTCATATCTTCTTGTACATAAAATTATTTATTCCTTAACTTGGACCTTACTTCCTTTACAAATATTTTTACACACACATTTTTTAACTCCAAGAAAATAATTTCAAAATAATGTTGCAAAAATACGTTGTCGGTAGGAGACTGAAACTTTTCTTTTACAATTTCTTTAATTTGACCCAAATTATTCTTCACACCTTCTATCACTGAATCATCAAGTTTTTTAATTGTATCAGAATTTTTCAGCAACAAAATTATTTCCTTGGTAATTAAATTTTCACATTTATTGACTGATATCGAAACACGTTCAATACGATGAAGTCTTTCATCTACACATACACTTGCAGCTGCGAGTCCACAAAAGGTTGGTTTCTGCATCACTACTATTGTACCATAGGGTTTCTTTTTTTTAATACCCATCTTGCTTATTGCCGTCCTGGTGAAATTTAAATATAATAGATTTTGTTCCATAAGATGTGGTAAACAACAACTCTATGTCACTAAAATGTATTTGGTCCAATACTTCGCTAGTCGTATTATTAAACTAATCTGAGATGACTGCAAAACAATTTTGCATTTCACTCCACATTTTTAAACTAAAATTTAACCCTTTTGTGATTTCATTCCTTGATAAAAGAATCAAAGGTTCGAACACTTGTTCGTCAAAATCACAGTACAATCCAGCAGAGATCTTTTTTGTACAAGATTTGTTTAAAGCATATGTAGTAGTTAATACATTTAAGCTATAATAAGACGTAGGATCAGTGTTTTCGTCTTCATGGGACTTGTAGGAGTTTTCATTTTTGAGAAATGAATATCTTTTACGTCTCGAAACAACTGCTGCCGTCGCCATTTTCAAACGGTATAGAAATTTCCTTGTACTCACTACCAGTTTATCACTAAACACTTGCGATGATAAAATGAGTTATTTACGATTTCTAGGGGTTCTGTTAACGTATGGGTTGCTCGACTGCTGACACACTACTAAAGTAGGATCGGGTAGCAGAAAAAATGGGACTGACTGTTTATGATATCTCACGATCTATTCTTCTCCTCTCTCTCTCTCTCTCTCTCTCTCTCTCTCTTCCTCCTTCTATCCTCTTTTACTATCTCACCTTTTTCTTCAAGGGGATGGTTGCATGGAAACTGTCAGTTGTTGGAACCTAAAGTCATAAGCTCGTAAGATGTTGCCATCGCGTACAGAAACCATATGAGAGCTACAGCGTATACCTAAACTAACAACAAGCCCTCAAATTGTATCAATAGTAATCGCTTATCAGTTTTTACTTTGGAGTTGTAGAAAGTGAAACATTACTCTACGAAGCAAGTGTCTGTGGGTTTCTTTCATGTCAAAGTCAAATTTTTACGAGCTCTCGAAAAATTGTTCAAAAAATGTACGAATATCAAGGGACTAGCTCTACTCATTGTTTATGGGGTTTTCATATACTCCAATCTTAGCATTTTTTTCACGGGTATGGTGAAAGAGGAGAAAATGCAGAGCTTCGGAAAAGATGAGTGCGTGGCTTTCTTTCAAGTCAAAGTCAAATTTTACGAGCTCTTTAAAAGTCTGTCAAAAAAATGTACAAAAGTCAAGGGACTGGTTTTGCTCATTGTTTATGTAATTTTTATATCCCCCTCTCCTTGTGTTTTTTTCTTGAGTAGGGTAAAAGAGGAAAAAATACAGAGTTGGTAAGATACTTCAGACTAAAAAGAAAAGTCAGTTTCTATCGGGCAATCGTAGTCAAAACAGATTTCCTTAGCCGTTGAAAAGAATTAGTGTGTTCATCATGAATTCAACGATTGAAAAATTAAGGGCTGTATAATTGCAGTGTGTTATGTACGGATTCGCCTTCACAACGCGATGGAATTGGGATATCGAGTGGGATATATTATTGAGGTGCTACCGAATGCATCAGTGCAAGAACTTAAAAATAGGCTGTGGAAGTTAATCGAAAGACTAGTTTCTAACAATGAGACAAGTGTATTGTATGAGATTTGAATATAAAATAGCGACATTGCTGTGTTTGTGGTAGCCAAAAGTTTACCACTCAACTCACGAAACAGTGTCCGTTTGAAACCATTATTTGACCACTATGAAAAAATAAGTAAGTAAATTGTAAGACTTCAAATCAAAGTAATGCTTACAACATTATTTTTTACATAATTTTATTGTTACTAATTTCAGTGAATACGATAGCTGAGCAAAACAATTTTTTTTCCTCGCCGTCACCGATAATAAGTCCTGTGTCTTCTCCACAGACTATTGGAAATAGGAAAAGAAGCACCGAGAACGATGACGAATTAATGGCAGGTCCATCGGAAATGCAAAAAAAATTTGTTATCTTGGAGCAGATAAAGGTTAATAAATTTTCTCATTTAATAAATCATTATAAAAGTAGTTCATTGCAAAACAGAATAAAAAAACTTTTTTATTTTGTTAGAGCTGACTGATTCGGAGTCAAGTGATTCACAACAAAAAATAGAACAACAACAACAACAAAAGCCTCAACAACAGCAACAGCAGCAACAACAACATCCTCAGCAACAACAGCAGCAGCAACAAAAACCATATACGACACCGGAAACAAGTGAAGTGAGTAGAAAAATTAATTGCGTTTGTGACTGTGATTGTGCTTGTGTGCAAAAAGGTGGTGGTGTTACTAACGTGCAAGTAGAAAAAGTAGTTCCAGAGGATGATGGAATAAAAGGTAGAGATTTTCTTAATATAATAAGCGATGTAGAAAAATATATAAAGGCACTTAAATTAACAGGTCGTCTGATTAAGTTTAAGATGTTACCCTTGAATAAAAATTTAGTAACGCTGGGTAAACTAAATGGTTGGTAAGCTTCCGTGATGGGAGAATTTGTAGAAATTATTAAAAGCTGTTGTTCCCAAAATAATTATTTAGTAGAAGTGTCTTTAGAATCAAATGGATTGATAGATGGTGCTGTAGGTTGATATTATAGACCTCTTTACACACTTACGGCCAAAGATTTTTTAAAACTGTTTGAAAGGATCGAACAGAGTAAAATAATTTTTGAGTATATACACGAAGAAAAACACATTAAGCAGCCAAAAGACCTGTATGCGATACCTTAAAAATGTGTAGCTTTTGTGCAAAATTTTATAACTTAGCAAAAGGAAAACACGAGTGCGAAAAAAAATACTGTGGACAGTGTAAAACCGTACGTGATTTAAACAAATTGTGTGTGATTCAAGCTGTGAAAGAGAAAAATCACAAGAAAAAGAATTGCTTTATTTTTTATGATTTTGAGACACGTCGGGATAAAACTTTGAACGATACGGTAAAAACATGCGTACGTGTACCAATTTTATGCGTAACTCAAATACGATGCGATAACTGTATGGATTCAGAATCATCCATTTGTGAATTTTGTGGTGTAAAAGAAATAACTTTTCGGGGTGAGGAATGTTAAAAAATGTTTGTTGACTTTGCTGTACGAGAAAAAAGTGAAACGTTTTCTTCTTTTATTTGTGTAGCACACAATACAAAATCGTTTGACGCTCAATTTATGTTAAAACATCTTGTTTCTGAAAATAAAACTCCTAACGTCATTTTAAACGGGCGAAATGTCATACAAATGACCATTGGAAAAACCAAATTCACCCATGGTCTTAATTATTTATCAATAAAATTAGCAGAGTTACCAAAAACCTTTAACTTGGTGGATAATTTAAAAAAAAGGTATTTCCCCCATCTTTTTATGACCAAAGAGAATTTTATAAAGGACCGTATTCATCAATTGAATTTTTTTCACCAGACACAATGAGTTTAAAAGAACATCAAAAGTTTTTACTTTGGTATGACTAAATTATCAAGGAAAAAAAAAAATTCGATATGCAGAAGAATTTAGTAGATTACTGCATGCAAGATGTTAAAATATTTCGTCAGGCGTGTACAGCTTTTAGAAAAATCTTTCTACAAGTTGGAAACGTTGATTCTTTCGCAGAAAGCATCACGATTGCAAGCGCTTGCTTAGTTGTATTTAAAAAAAAATGTTTTAAAAACGATACAGTAGGTATTATTCCAGAAAACAGATATACACGCTCAGGCCAATTTTCAGAAAAATCAATTAAATGGTTACTGTGAAGAAAAAATTAGAAATACCGAAATAATTCATGCAGGACATTCATTAAAATATTAATTAATAGAAGGACCAGTAGTCGATGGTTTTTTAAAACTCATAGCTGAAGAACAAAATTCTAAGGGTATAGTTTTTCAATTTCACGGTTGTTATTTTCACGGGTGTCCCCGTTATTACCCCGGTGAGCAAAGAAAAATAACTAACTTATTTCGAAAGCTATTCAGAGCATTATGAAAATACACTTTAAATGACCTCGAGAATAAAAGAATACGGCTACAGTGTAATTGAGATGTGGGAATGTGATTTTGATCAATATTTGAAAAAAAATAAAGAACTTTTTAATTTTTTCGGAAAACACCTGATAGCGCAAAATAATGTCTTAAATCTACGAGACGCTTTTTATAGGGGTCGTACGGGGAACACTGTTACACGATATGACGCTCAAGGAAATCAAAAAATAAATTATTTGAACGTATGTTCCTTATACCCTTACACATGTAAGGCAGGGAAATTTCCTTTAAAACATCCTAAAATTTACAATGCGGATAATTGTTTCATTTTATCAGGAATTAACTATGAGAATTGAAATGATAACGTCAAGGGTTTGGTTAAATGCGTAATCTTACCACCGCCAATTCTGTTTTATCCGGTACTTCCTACAAAAATGGATGGAAGACTACTTTTTGGTCAATGCAGGACGTGTATAGAGAAAGTAAGCGAGGATGAGTGTTCTCACGATGTAAATAAGCGAGTATTAAAAGGAACTTGGGTTTCTGATAAAATAAAAGAAGCTTGAAAATTAGAGTACAAATTAATTCAAATTAATGTAATTTGGCAGTTCAAAACTGCTCAGTATGACCCCGTTTCACGGAGTGGTGGTCTGTTTACCGAATGTATGGATACTTTTATAAAAATCAAACAAGAGGCCAGCGGTTGGCCTACCAACGTAAAAACAGAAACAGAAAAAATAATTATATTATTCATTACGGAAACACAGA
Source organism: Copidosoma floridanum (assembly GCF_036245765.1). Lineage (NCBI taxonomy): Eukaryota > Metazoa > Arthropoda > Insecta > Hymenoptera > Encyrtidae > Copidosoma > Copidosoma floridanum. The sequence continues at coordinate 1,020,147 of NW_028321911.1, forward strand.
AAAAATAAGACTAGATAGAAATAATACTTCAAAAAATGCTGGCTTGCGATCTGTAGCCAAGTTATGTTTCAATAGTTTTTGGAGTAAATTTGGTCAACGCGGAAATCTTTCAAGAACGACCATAACAAATGATTACAAGTCGTTATTAAAGCAGTAGGTAAACTATGGCGGTTCTGGCACCCCCCAGCTCCCCTCTGAGGTGGTGGTGGGGGAAGAGGCTCCAGCTATAGTTGGGCTGTGGGTGAAGGAGAGGCAGTGGTGGGGGGAGAGGCTGATCGGACGGTGGGGGAGAGGCTTAAGCACAATTGGGTGGTATAGGAGAGGTAGTGGGGGAGCTTGGGCGGTGGGTGGTGAGGATTACTCGGGCGGTAACGTCAGGGGAAGGGAGGCTTCTGGATGCTGGTAGCTGTGACATCGGATGGTACTGACGGCTCCCTTTCTTTCTGACCGCGAATCGAGCTCTGACGTCATCAGGATGGGTCCGAAAGGTGTAGGTGACAAGCATAACGTACAGCGCGAGAGGAAGATAATCAAGCATGAACGTGTATTTCTTATCAGCGGATGTTTTCTTTTTTTTTTCTTCCACTTATTGTTTTAGGAGTCTCATCCTAATCGTTGTTTTTTTGTTCTTCTCAAGAGCGGGCGTATCAACTTGTGAAAAGTGGATCGCGTATCCCGTTGAACTGCGACCAACGTTGGCTTTCTCGACGCAGTACCTTGCCAAGTAACGGAGTTATTATTTCTTGTTCACATGTATGTGTTGGGGCTAGTTGTAGTGCTCTTTCCCAACGTCTTCCGGTATAACGTCCAAGATGTTAGTGTCTAAAGCTCTTTTTTTATTTGCAGGTTCAGTTGTTTTGGTGATCTTAGATGGGAAGATTTGTTAGTGATACTTGTCCAGTGGAGGCAGTCCCATTGGCTGTAGTTTTTTTTGCTTCAAAGCTGTTATAGGTTTGCCCAGTCCAGACCTTGAAGAGGATCAGTGATTCTCGGTTGAATGCTTAGAGTCAAGAGGGTAATATAGGGTCGTCGGTCACCGGGTTTTTCAGCCTTGTGAAGAACAAATCTGCAGGTGATGTCTGTCCGTGAATGGCTGACTTGGTTTAATAGCGCCCGTCTTTAGTTACTATAGTCTTTTATTCGACGAATCGCTTCCAGAAATGGTGGTAAAAATATATTTGTTGGCAAAGTAGTTCACACTTAGGTGTCCCCTAAAAAGAACGGATGAAATTGATGGTGAATTAGGGAACGTAAATACTTATAATGGCCCTAAAAACGTCAGTAGTGAAACTTCCAAGCTAATCTTTATTATTATTCCTGATAATGAAGAGCTGGCTTTGGATAGCTTGATTCTTACCCTGGGAGTCTCTATGTACGGAGACTGTGATGGAGGGAGATACGCCACTGACCAAAGAATATCTCGTCTTCGGATCGTTTCCTGGATAACCAACCGCTCATCGTTAGACGGAGACATGTGCGTAAGCGCCCTGTGGGGACGCAATGACTAAGAAGGTAGCCGTTGGGGCTGCGCGTGCCCCTCAGAGCTGTTTTCCCTGGCTTACATTTGTAGCCAAAAATTCTCTGACTGCACCAGGCGGGATGGTGAGACTGCCACACAACTCTGAAGAGTTGGTGCAGATTGTACTCTGGCAAGATATGTCTCCTGGTATAATGCCAGAGACGTCATTAATTGGAACGACTTTTTTTTTATCACACTCATCGAGATTCAGGGTGAATGGAAACCTATAGGTTCCTTCCCCTTGGAGACGAGTGTCGTCTGCAACCGGGATATCCAGCTGGAAAACTATCATCTACATTCTCAATGCAGCTCGTTGAGCTGCCGAAGCTCATATGCATCATTTATCGAGACGCTTCGGCGTATTATAACCATACTTATTTAATTCTGTTGCAGGTAGCCTCGATTTAATGTCGACGCCACCTAGCTGATTTTACTGAACTAAAGTGAAAAGCTGGGGTATTTTTGAAAAACTTTGAGCTTATTTATTGCTATTGCTATTAAATTTTTTAAGATAAAAACTATACTAAAACCATCTAGCAAGTATCATGAATCAGTGTGCAAAATTTCAGCAAAATTGGTTTAGTAGTTCTCGCGGTTAGCGATTACAACGGTTTTAGTGACTTTGCTTAATATATTAGTAAGATAACTTATTAAAACCTAATACACGGGGCCAACTTTAGACAATAAAACAATAAAAGCGATATCACAGTGACTAGGCTTATTGCGCTAAGCGTATTCGCTTGAAAATGAGAATGAAAATAATGACTTTTTGAATATTGACAATGTTTTAGACATTTTTATGTGGTGCGGAAGTCTTTTCTATAGTAAAATTGCCAACACAGTATATGAGCGTTCATATACCTTGGTAGAAAACGCTTGTTCATAAAGTCCTGATGTAACACTTAGTTTCGATCTACGTAGATTATCTGTCGAGCCGAATAGGTCTTTTAGGTATGCAGGTCTATCAGTAGTTAATACACGATATAGAGTAACTGAATTGAAGTAATTTCTGCGCGAAGGAAGCGTTAGCCAGCCTAGTTTTTCATAAAAAGGTTTAAGTTCTGCGTCCCTTCTTAGATGGAAAATATATCTAACGACCGTGTTAAGAAGTCGTTTCATCTTGATATCAAGATATCCTGCCCAGAGAGAGAGAGAGAGAGAGAGGTATATTATATACAAGAAATACCGAAAGGAGCGTGGACAAGTGCTGGTGCGGAGAGTCGCGTGCGCGCGATAGCGATCACCGGACGTTACTTACCTAACTTGTATGCCCCTTCGCCCGAAGGTAGAGAACAAACGGGCAGACACGCTCGCACGCACGCACGGAATGCATTGAGAATACAAATATATCGCCAAAAAATGGGATCGTTCGCTCGTTGCACAGCGCTAGGCGCGAAAATTCTCAGCGCAACCAGGACGCGTTGGAGAAAAAAATCAGCTCAATGCCTTTTTTCTTCCCTCTCCACGCGTACCTTTATGTATATGTTTACGTACCGGCAGGCGGATGATGACGACTGGGACAGTCTCTCGCACTTTCCGCGCGGAGAAAGCGACTCGATGGCATGAGCGTACAGAGAAAGAGAGCAGTGATATCAAGACCAATAAAAGGGAGAGGAAAGCAGGAGTTGAAAGGCAGAGATACAGACTTCCTCACTGCGCCCGTCCGTGGGAGACGAGATAGCTCGCGTTGCATTTGTCAGTTGGAGATAGGTAGCGCCTGCATGGATGGTCACTGTGGTATTTCCTACACTCTTTTGGTCTGCTTTTTTGCATCGAGATGCGATGAAAAGTTCTCGCACTGGCGCGGGAGGATTCTTATCTGCCGTGACAATGCTCCGGAGATCTCTTCCTCTCTCACCGATGATCTCTCAATTTTTTAGTCTTTCGATTGCTCAACCTGTCGATGTTTGATGAAAATCATCCAAAGACACTAAACGCAATATACATTTCCCTCCAACAGATTGAGCCCTCATAGATTCTACTCTGACTGATTTTGTATTCTTGGATTACCTTGGAAATCCGTCTCAATTCGAGTAAATGATCATTTGGAATTTATTCGACAGCTACGAAAGTACAGCATTTCGTAACGAGTCTTTTTTGAGGCAACAGTGGCACATGAGGTACATGCATCGCGATGAGGCTCTCACAGCTATATATATTGATACACGCTTGGGTCGATCACGATTCATGTAGCTAATAAACGAGCAGTACGTCCATATACACCCCCACACGTCGTTTCAAGGGCTGATTGATTTTCATTTATTTCCTAATGTCCCTCTCGAAAAACATCGTGCCCCGAACGACCGAGAAAACAAGGTCATACCCAGTGGACTCGGGCACGAAAATCCGTGCACGCCCGCTCTTTTTCTCCTCCACGTACCTAGTCGTGGCGTCGTTTACGAGTCTGATACTTGCACCATGTATAGTGTACCTATACGTGTATGATAAATACTGCATGAGGTACCTGCATGTAAAAGAGTCGTGCACGAGGGAGAGAAAGGTTGGCAGGAATGCCGGGGCAGAGGAGGTGTGCCAACCCGTGTGTTCTCTCTACGCTCTCTCTCTCTCTTTATATACGATGCAGGCATATTATACGAGTAGACTTTTTTTTTTAGAATGCAAAAAAACTGCACAAACTTGGAACACCATTAGGTCATTGGGCTTAATTAGACGCAATGAGCCCACTACAGATCTCCCTATACCTCCTACAGAACTTAACAAGCACTTTATTGAACCACAAGATTCCCGATCACTACCATCGCCCCAAGAACCGAGAATCTCATCAGACCATCGCTTTTACTTTGGTCATGTTAAATTACTGGATATTTTGGAGGCCTTTAGCTGTGCACATTCTAATGCAACTGGAAATGATGGACTAAACTTAAGATCTCTCAAAATATGCCTGCTGGTCATTTTTCCAATTTTGATTGATATATTCAACTCATCACTTCGGTCTGGCGTTTTTCTAGACACATGGAAGCGAGCACTAGTCTTGCCAATGACCAAAAAGATTAATCCTACTCTGGCAGGCGACTTCAGGCCAATCAGCATATTGTGTACTTTGTGCAAGATTTTGGAGGCAATTGCATTGAAGCAAATAATGAGTTATCTTGATGAGAATGATATACTCGATTGTTTTCAGTCTGGTTTCTGAAGATAGTACAGCTGCCACACTGCACTGATCCGAATAGTCGACGACATTAAGAAGGCTATGAACAGGAACTGTGTTACACTGATGATAAGCCTTGATTAGTCACGAGCCTTTGATGTAGTCAATATTGATGTATTTGTTGCCAAACTTTTGACCATTGGCTTTTCTGATATTGCGGCATCGTGGATCGGATATTACTTGACTGAGAGATTGCAGACCATTCGTGCACCCACTGGTGAACTTTCTCAGACACTCTTTCGTGGCTTGGATGTGCCTCAAGGAAGTTTACTTGGGCCATTGCTTTTCTCAATTTTTTTTAATGATATTTCAGTAAATTGTAGAGATTGTAAATATCGTATTTATGCTGATGACTTTTGTTTTTATGTACAAGGTAAGGCCTAAGAGGCCAGAAATATTATACAGAAGGCGAATAAGATTCTAGAAGATGTCTCAATGTGGTTAGATCTAAATTGCCTTACTGCTAATGATAAAAAATAAAAGTGACTTGGTTTGGCACTAGAGGTATAAATGGTCGTCTATATGCAAATAACTCATTACCTGATATATTATTTATTGGAGTAATTATTGAACCCTCTGAAAAAGTTAAGCTGCTGGGAGTCATACTCGATAGTACATTGACATGGAAACCACATGGGACGATAGTTGAAAACAAATGTTACTCTGCATTAGCACAGATTAGGCGCTTTAAGGACAGTCTCTCAAGTAGCACTAGACTTCTCTTGGTACGTACACTTATATTTCCACACTTGGATTACCGTGCGTCTCTCTTTTATGGCTTATCATCGGCAGTGGAGCTTAAGATGACTCTTTGCTTGAATGCTGCCCTTCGCCTCATTAATAATATTCAAAAATTTGAGCATGTAACACCAGCTTATAAAAAGTATGGTATTATGTCAAATTCTAACAGAAGAAGATATGTTATGCTGTCCCTTCTGCAGGAAATCCTTACAGTACAAAGGCCTGCAAATATTGCTGAACTATTTACTTTCAAATCTACCTCACCAAATGCAATTAACCTCAGAAATTCGAATACCGCAGACTTACTAGTGACGCGTGCTAATCTAGATGCTTATAGACATTCGTTTACCATTGGAGCTACTATTGAATGGAATGCACTACCTGCTAACCTACGATCTATCCAAACTCCAGCATTGTTCACAAGCAGATTATTTAAATATATAATTAGTAAAGATTTTAGACTTAAATAATGAAATCATATATTATTTTATATTTTGTTACATGTGCAATTAAGTTAGCCTATATTTAAAAATTTTGAGAATACTGTAACCATCAGCAGATTTTATTATATTTAATTTTTACTATTTATTTATTTTAAAATTTTTTAACTGTTAATTATTATTTTATCTTACATAACTTTATTACAGTTAATTTATCTGTGATTTATCTAGTACTGTTGTGATCTGCGTGTCACTTACCTTGTATAAACTGCTTTTATATTTTTTTGCAGTCTTGTAAAGTTATGTCATTTTTTTTTTTTTTTTATTCGTTTTTCAAGTTCTTGTTTTAGTGAACTACATGAATGCAGTACTGATTTTTATAGAGCTTGGTTCTTCCTATAGGTCTCGCAACCCTCTTGTTACCTAAGAAATTGTGTGTCTTTATACTCATCCCATGTTTAAAGAACTTCGTTTTTGTTTTTTCATTCCATTGTATTTTTTTATGTCTTTTATAATCTTATTTCATTGTTTTATCCATATTTCATTTCACTATTTTTTTTTTTTTAATGGTTTTTTTAATGCATTTCGTTTTTTTCACTTTTTAAAATTGTATTTTCTGTATTTTTATTTCATTTCCTTTTTTACTTATTTTTTTCATTTCATTTCATTTTTTAATTTCTCTTCTGATTTCATTTCCTTATTTTAATTTCATTTTTTAGTTATTTTTCATATTATTGGCTTATTAAATTACTATATTTATATAATTATGTGACATTGTAACATAATTTTTCTGTCGAATTCGAGATAAGCGCCCGTCAAACCCATTGCTACGTTCTGCAACTCTGTTGTAAATGTTGATTTGAATAATTTATTTATTCATCAAATAATTTATTTATAAGAGTAATTATTAGCATTATTTTGATGCCAAAAAAAAACACCAGGTTTAAAAAAAATCGGTTGGTATTTTATGCATCAAATGCATTAAATACTTATATTTTATGCGTAATAACGCGCCTTATTCGATTTAATCTACATAACCATATTAATGCTGATCAAAATTTTTGTTTTTTTAAATTTATTATTGAGAAAAAAATTTTTTTTTCAGAAGGAACAAACTTCTAGTAAGCGACTTTCGTTTTATGGAAATCTTTTGTTTTTAAAATTCCAGCCCCCGAAGCACGCGACATAAAGAACTTCGTTTTAATAAATAATTAAATAATTTATCATTAATTAAATGTATTATTAGTGAATGCACATGAAAATGAAAAATACGTTACGAACCACACGATGAGTACAAGAAACCAAAATCTTATGGTCGGCAGCTCTCGTAGCAGAGTAAATAAGGTACTCAACTTGTATGAAGGAGGTCGAGGGTTCAAATCTCTTAACTGGAAAGTGTTTTTTTTTTTTTTTTTTTTTTTTTTTTAAGAATTGTAGAAGAAAAAAAATTCAAAGCTAATTTAAAATTATTGTGGGAAACGAAAATTAAATAATTCGTTTAAATATTAATTGCTTGGGAGTGTGAAGGGGAATAATGGGCAAAGATGTGCAGAAGAGTAGCACGGCATGGTTGGAAGATATATGGTGGGGTGAAGGGAAGTGTGTAGGGAACTGATGGTAAGGGCGACGGGATGAGGGGGGAAACTTAGGAGGAAGAGACTTCCGGTAAGCCACTTCCGTTTTATACAAATCTGTCGTTTTTAAGATTCCAGCCCCCCCAGTACGTGACATTAGGAACTTCGTTCTAAAAAAAAAACTCAAGAGCCGATAATAAAACCTGCAAATTTAAGCCAGTCGTAATCCTCCTCTGCTGCTGCTATACAAGAGGTTGGAGACCTCGTGAATAGCATTAACCTTTGAAAATTTAGAAAAAGTGGGGACTCTACTGCATTTGTGTACGCCGAAATAAGGAAAGATGAACTCACTACAAATACAAAAAGGCTCCGGTACATACCAACACCAACAGTTGGAGTATTTCCAGCAGACAAGCTGCCGTTTGTTTGGATGACACCGTGTGCCTTTGTAGCTTATACAGACGAGAGCACAAGACCCGACACGCATGGGGTTGCCTTTTATGTCGATACCAGTGGACACGGAGTTTACTTTGACAGTTATGGGTTGCCACCCGCTGTTTCACACCATGTTGATCGACTCAGAAAAAACTGTATTAGTTACGAGTGGAGCGTACAACAAAACGATGTAACCCAGAAATTCAAGAATGCCTAAAAAATTTTTGTGAAATGGTCCAGAAAATGGACAGTACATATGTTACGTGCAAGTTAATGTGGAAAATCAGAGCAAGTAAGTACATCACCGTATTTTATTGATTTTTATGTGACTACCAATTGCTTAATACAACTAATTGCTGACATTAAATACGAATTAAATGATCTGGATTTTGAATTAGCCACTGGTCTCTGCAACCAATACAGTATCGAGCATACTAATTCGAGATGTCAAAGAAAGGGTGGCTTTAAGGGGGCTCCGACGACTACTGCTGAGGTCAAAGACAAACAAAAAATAAAGTTTTGTTTTTCAATAAACAAATGTGTCTGAAAATCATTATGATATTTTTAATAACGTATGAAGTGGGAAAAATAATATTTATGTGTGCAGTTTAACTTTGTACGAAAAATTAATTATTGTTTTGACCAGTTTTAGTGCATACGAGGGTACACCACCAGACCAGACCACCTGTGTTGGTGTAGTATAGCGATGTAATATATAGGTATATGGTATATATATGTCGTGAACAAGTACGTCTGCTACCCACGTGACCTCCTGACCTCCCGGACACTATTTATTTATTTCCATCACAAATATCTCGCTAAAATGGTCCTTTATCCACAATTTTTAATACAACATATTACAGAGGAAGACTTCATCTACAAAACGTATATATTCAGTCTGCTGGGACATTTAATTTAGTTTTATTATAAACGAAAACAAATTGTTTTTCACGCTGCCCCATAGGAACACTTGCTAGTAGTTACAACTTTAAGCTCGGATTTCTCAAAATTTTGACCCATTCGAAATATAATTTAGACCACTATTAAATTCAGTAGACTTTTATTTACAAGAAATAATATATCTCTGTTTGGGAACTTTCGCGAAGGAGCCCCCTTAATACAAATCCAACTTGTCGAATATACCGTCTTACTTTTAGACACATTATCTCTACTGATTTTATTGATACGCGTCAACGAGGTAACGTTAAAATAGAAGAAGCCCATTTCTTAGTCAATTTGAATAAGAATGACTCACATAATGAATATGCGGATTCATTGGCTGCTACTACAGACAATTTACTTGGTACATCTCAATTAGCAAAAATGCAACAAATAGAAGAGCTTTTGCAGGCATCTAAAATGATTGAAACATTTACACCAACAGATTCAGTGGAAATAGTAAACTTTGAAAACAAAGGCGTGTATGAGAGAAATTCTATTACCTACTTAAGTGGTTACACCGAGGGACTGCGCACTCTTGAAGTCATTAAAAAAGACTTCGTAAGTCATTCTAAGTCTTTCAAAGATCTCGAAAACCTCCAAAAGACTTCAGAGTGCGCAACCCCTCGAGTTACATGGCTAAAAGTGCTCTACGGAAGAGTAAATGTCATGATTGTGAAAAAGTTTTTAAGAAAAATCAAGATCAACAAATCACGGATGATAAACTTTACGCAAAATGTAAGGAATACGAACATACCGATGAAACAGCATCAGAAATCACGTATTAAGCAAAACCTACGAAAATTAAAAAAAAAATAATTTCTCGTCAGTTTCAAGCATTTCAAAAACGTCGTACGAGTCTTTGGCATCAAAGAAAACTAGTTGTTTTTGTAGCTGACGTAGTAGAAAAAATTACAAGTGAAAATTTTCCTGAGTCATTTGATAATAATAATGAATGTTATGAACATCGGGTTGAAGCTTTAAAAATGTTGTTGAGATTAGAAATATTTAAAACTCCTAGGGATAATAATCGAAAACACAGAGCAGAAGCTAAAAAAACATTAAAACTAATAACCGTAAAATGCTTGCAATCAAAAACGTTTGAACTTTTCATTTATTTTCATTGTAAATCATGTAACAAAAATATAGTAAGCATAAAATATAACTCCATACAAGTATGATCATTTTATAAATATCTAATTCTGTATCATCATAGTATGGTTGTAAAAGCTCTCATATTTTTGTTTTTTCATATTGCAATTAAAATTGTTTTATATATTGTGATACGTAATAAATGCGATGAAGGTATAGATATTAACGTTTTTTAGACTACAGTCAATATTGTAAGAATTTGGAGAAGACAGTGTGCATCTTATTAATGAATTACTCCTTACAAAATAATTATTTATGATTTTTACACTTTTACATAAATTAATGTGAGAATTTGTACATGTCACTGCCACAAAAGAAGTAGATTTACTACTTTCAAAAAGATAGAACTACGTTTCGCTATTTTAACATAAGTATATTTGAGCAATGAAACTTTTAAAAAATGCATTACTTTATTTCTTTGTCTTTTTTTTCGGAACACTAAAAATAAATTTGCGTTTTTAAAAACATGCCAATGAAGAAACTACATTTAAAAAAAAAATATTTTTTGAGTTTTTTTTTTCAAATCGTAAACTATTTCACATTGCACGTTCGTAAAAAAAAAAAAAAGATTACAACCTATTAATTACATTTCATTGAACTTTGAGTGATCTAACTACTAATGAGTCAAGTGCTTTACGCACTTTTACAAAAACACATTGGCATACACTGGTTTTTACTGTAGTTTATAATTCTTCGTATGAACAATAATCTGATTTTAAGTAAAGATGTCCCAAGTGTCATATAATTCTTGTTAGAGAAAAAATTTAAAATAATTTGGATTGACACTTGGGACATCTTTAATAAAAATCAGATTACTGTTTGTATGCAAAATTATAAGCTGCAGTAGAAACGAATGTATGCTAATGTATGCCAATGTATTTTCACAAAAGTGCGTTAAGCACTTGATTCATTAGTAGCTAGAGAACTCAAGGTATAAGAAAAATGTAAGCAATAAAATGTAATTAAAAAGTTACACTCATGTTTTTTTGACAAACGTGCAATGTAAGACGTTGTACACTTCGTCAAAGAAGCAAACCATAAACATTATTATAAAAAGTGTAGCTTCTTCTTTGTCACTATTTTAGAAAAGCAAATGTCATTTTTAGTTTTTTGAAAAAAAGTACATTAAGCTATGCATTTTTTGAAAGTGTAATTTGTCAAATTTACTGATGTCAAAATAGCGAAATCTGATTTTTACGTTTATGACAATAGTATATATACTACTTTAGAAGTACTGAAATAAAAAATCCTCAAATTCATTAATTTAAAAGTGTAAAATCATACGTGATTATTTTGTAAGAAGTACATCATCGATTAGGTGCACACTGTCTTCTCGTAATTTTTATAATTTTTACTTGAGAGTGAAATCACGTGCTCCGTTTATGTTTGACTAAGCAGCTTTATATAATTGAAAGAAAAAATACGATTTTTTAGAATAGTACAAACAGAAAAAATGTAAGTATTAGTGTTATAAGCATAAAATTACGATTTAATGTATACATGTGTACGTATATAAATGTAAATTTATGCGAATGTTTATGTTAGCATGTAAATTATATTGGTGTATTATATTTGTTAAACCACATTTCAATAAAGTGAGTTTTTTTCTACCTTTGGCTTGTTTCTCACGTACATTTGGGTGGTTTTACTTCTTTCCAGATCTCATTCGGCCCAAAAAAACTTTTCAGTTTCTCATGACGACTTAACCGTAGAATGTTCGCGTATTGCTAATTTTCTTTTGAGTCGTTTTCTTATTATTATTGAAAACTGATTGCCCAGATGAAGCTTTTTTACCAAAAATGTATCATAGTAAGATATTACGTACAGTAAGTAAATACGTCAAAAATTATGTATGTAATAAAAATTTATGCAAATATATTGTTACACAATTATGAAAAAAATTTCTTCGAGTGCTGACCCTTGGACAAGTAATTTTAAATAGAGTATAATAATATTCGAATTTTTTCGAAAAACTTTTATAATTTTCGATAATGGTCGATATTTTTGAGAAAATTTCGTTAGAATTTGGACTTTTTAAAAAAAATTATGAATAGTAATTGAAAAATATCGAAAAATATCAAAAATGATGTAAGTTTATTTAATATTTTTTGTCGTTATTGAAACATGTTAAGAATTATTATAGCACAGATTTTAAATGATGAAACCATATGAATTACTTTTTGGCGTTACAAAAATGGACCTACGCTACGGAGCGTTGCACTACGTATATGAGTAACATAATCTTTTGAGTTAAATGTTTCAACATGAACATTAGAGGTAACATGTTGCTAGCTGAATTTTAAAGCTTAGCTAGGGAAATTTTTCCCGCTTTATTATCTTTTCTATGACACAAATCCAGATCAAGTCGCCGTCGGGAGCACGACGAGGTAAGTTTAAGAAAGCAGACGAAGCCTCAGCGACCGCGCTACTATTTACTTCAGATTTGCATACTCGAATTTTCAAATACTATAAAACAAGTATTTTTGCCGGTATGCCTGATGTATTTTGGTTTAATTAAGTCTCTTTGGTGGATAGTCCACAACTTTAACAAAAACTATAGGTCAGAAAGTCGTTAGAACAACGAAAACGAGACATGTGTATCTCAAAATGGTCAAAACAAGATTTTTTCAGGCTCAGTGTCCAAGAAATGGTCTTATCGTTAAGTTAGTTGCAAGCCAAATGTTTCCTGTGTATAGTTGGAAAAGGCGTGTTCTTAAAATCAAGCAGAGCTGCCAACAGTGTGATATTAGCTACAGGTAATTCCTAATTTCACAAATTCACAGTAGATGATAGCATGCAGTGTTGGGAGTTCTCAGTAGCTAAGATGGTAGAGCGCTTGCTTCCTACCTGGAGAGCTCGGGTTCAAGACTCCGTTCCGTCACTTCCTCCCGGGTAACTAGGTGGTATTTTTAATATGAACTAATCACTAGGATATCATATAAATAGGCTACTGAATAAATTTTAGTTTAATAAATGACAAATTTCGGATTTTTGATGTTTATAATTAATTAATGATATAATTACTAAGTATTTTATCTAAAAAATTTGTTGGAAGAAGTAATTAAATTTATGTAGTAAGCTTAAAGAAAAATTGCTAAGAATGATATGATAAAGTAGTTTAATGAAAAAAAAAAAAAAAAAAAAAGAAAAGAGCATCGTAGATAAAAATCCTGAAACTGTATTTTTTAAGACAATTTATTTTATTTGGTGAATCAAGAAACTGTTTCTAAAAATTAACTGCATTCAGATATACTTGAAACATCTTAAAATGAGCAAATTTTAGTAGAAATTTAGTGGGACTGTTGTAGATCACCGTAGCTATGTTTTATAGACTTCGTTTCTATCCAGTACTTTCTAATATGAGCAACATTTAATATTATTAAGTTTTTTAAATTAAACATTTAAAAATGGTATTTTCCTCAAAAGTTATAATATCCCCTTCAAAATAGTTTTTTACAAACCTTAAATGTTAGGTAAGTTTGATGTATTGAAATTCATGCGAAATTCATATTTCGTAAGGAATCTCTGAACCTTTATACACACTGCCAATGAATAGTATTCTTCCTAATAAATCTGTAGCCTTAACAAGTTCTGAAATCAAGATATAAAAACGGTCAAGTTTTTTTTGCGCAGCATACATTTTGTATGACATTCATAGTATAATACTGTTTAGTACTCGTACTTTAACAAAATCAAACTAAATAATATTGACTTTTGACTGGTATTTCATGCAAACCTCACATCAAATACATTCATGCCTTGCTATGTAGAAAGTATAGAAAAATGTTAGAGCAAAAGGCAATATTACTTAGTTTGATTTTTTAAAGTACGAGTACTAAACAGTATTATACTACGGATGTCATACAAAATGTATGCTGCGCAAAAAAAAACTTGACCGTTTTTATATCTTGATTTCAGAACTTGTTAAGGCTACAGATTCATTAGAAAGAATACTATTCATTGTCAGTGTGTATGAAAGTTCAGAAATTCCTTACTAAATATGAATTTCATATGAACTTTAATACATCAAACTTACCTAACATTTAAGGTTTGTAAAAAACTATTTTTAAGGGGCAGGATTTTACTTCTGAAATCCCAAGTTGATTTTTATCTTCGTTTAAGTGAATTTCGCCTACAAAGTTCTTACAATCTATCTGGACTTACTGTCTTCAGCCAAAAATAATCACGTATCTTTGTTACGTAGTAAAATTACGAGAATCGTGTAACAAATTTGGAAAAATGTAACTTAATATCGATACGTGATAAAATTACGTTATGAGACTAAACAATTTTTATAAATTTTTTGAACTTAATTTAAAAAATAATTTATATTTTTATACAATAAAAATAAAAATTATTTTCAAATAGAACAAAATTTCATTTTTTGACATGATTTTATAACGTATCAAAATTGCGTCACCTTTTTCGGAATCTATTACACAGTTCCCATAGTTTTATGATGTAATTTTATTACGTAACAAAGATATGTTATGTTATTATTTTTAGATAGGTAAATTAGTGTATTTACATCTGGAGATTAATAATCTTGCTGGAATTCTGGCTAGAAATGTACACGTAAGGGCCGTTAATTCCTTTCCAGACTTCATGTACAAAGATGTCAATGGTGTAACATACATTACTTACAAGACCATAAGCTTGATTTCAAAATTGGTGTTACAACTACAGTCATGCAAGAAAGAATTAACAATTAACCCACGGGTGTATACGCAAGGGTAAGTCGATTCTGTCCTTGATTCAATCCAGAAACTAAATGTAAATTTTGAACTAAGATCTTTAACCCTCATGTATACATAAATCTGCATGTTTATTTCTAATCAGAAAATCGGGGAAAGATTATTTGGAAGAAAAAAGATATGTCCACAGAAATTAATAAATGATCGAATTCATAGCAGTTTACTTGTTGTTTTATTAATCACCAAGAGATTCACTTAAGATGTTAAATATGTATGATTTATTTTTTTAGTGGACAAAATGCATTGATTTTCAAGATTCTCTGGAAAACATGAATGAAAGTGATCGTATTAAACATGGCAGGCTTGAATGTATTTAAAATTTTTTTAAACTAGGAGATGTTTGATGCGTGATTTCTGTAGGATAGAAAAATAGTACGGTTATCTCTGGGACCACAGTATCTGTAGGGCATATATTAGACAGTATACCCCAAGATCCATTAATTAGTTTGATGATGAAGTCATCTTTCTTTCAATTCTCTGCATATCGTTGCATTGCATGCTGTCAGTTTTAAAAAAATCCTTTTTTATATTTATAATTTGATTCATTTTAACTTTATTTATTGTTAAATTGAAAGATTAACGTGATTAGTACTTTGATTCTTAAACTTTGTTGATTTGTCAAAGAGAAAAATTATCTTTATCAGCATTTAAATGTTCTATCAAAAATTTCTTATATTTATTTTAAATTGTGTCACCTTTCATGTGTTCAGACGAAGCAAAGTTAATAACCAAGAAAATAGTCGATAAGGATGTATGACACACGTAGTAATTGCTTCCTGAAAGATATCATTTATTTGATAATCAAGTTGAAGCCTAGAGTAATTTCAGTACTTAAAAATGTTTTATAATGTATTTTGTTACATAATTTAAGTTTTTTTAATGATGTGCCATGTCATTCATCATTTATTTAATATAAGATTTTTTAAAATTGTTCATAACCTTTGAAAGTAGTATATTAATTGCACTAAATGCAGTATTTTTCATTTGATTTTTCCGTGTTTTCCTAACTTCAAAATTATTATTAAACATTTAGTGCTCCAAATGCTTACTTACTGAAATAATGTAGTATAATCGTTAATTTTATTTAATATAAACTTAACTGTAAGTTCTGTTTGATAATTATTAATAACAGTTTTAATACTGCTTCCTTTGAATATGATTTTTTGTTTATGTTCCATTGGAACACTACCCTATCGTGCCTCACAACGGCTATATCCCTTGCTCCCACCATTTTGAACATTGGAGTGTCTGATCACACTGTTGTGGAAGTATGACTGCAGCACTTACTGATTGGCTGCTATCGTAGAGTCTAGAAGTACTATTTAGCTCACTGAAAAAACGCGCAAACGAGAGCCAGTTCATGTTCTACGCCATTTTTTCGACTTCCTTCGTTCGATCTGTTAGTCTTTGCCAAATATTTTTGACTTGCCTTTGACCACGTGACTATTGCAATGCTCTTTTGACCTTTTGGATTACTAGTTTATTTGCAAAAGCAGTAACAACTAATGTTTCATAGCGTGCGTGTGGAACCATTAACGAGTGTTAAACTTTGCAAATCATACGTATGCACTTTCATCAGTTTTTGCTGCTTACGCCATTTTGGATTGCCTCTATTTGCAAATTTTGTAGTTATTTGATATCTCGTACTACCACAAATTTCTTTCTCTCTTTCTCTCAGGAGACAGGCTGGAAGCTCCCAATTCAAGGTATCTACGGGAACGTATCCTTTCATCCTTTCTTTATAATGTTAATTGACCTACAAATACTTTTTAGTACTCAACTTGCTGATTTGCTATTCTTGCTTTCTATACAAGACATCTACTTCACGAATTAGTTAACTAGCCAATTCTTACTACCAATTTTATTTTATTTAGTTCTTGACAACAATTTGTTCTTCGTATTTATTTACTTTACTGCTTGATAAATTTAATACTTTTTTAGCTTTAATATGTACTACTTATTTATTTGTTTGTTTATTTTATTTTGTTCTATTTTCTATCACTCTACTTTTGATCTTTATATGTGTTTTTATTCATTTAATGTCTGTAATTGTTAAAGATGTTATTGCTTCTTATCTATTTATATAGTTATTTATTTTATTTGAGTAATCCTTTATATATCTGGTTAGTGCTCCAGTTAATAGTTATGCTATTATTTTAATGTACCTGTACTGATTGTAAGCGATATTGTCATGTACTATTTAGGGCTCCTGAGTCCTTAGTACTTAATAAATGATTCAAAATTTCAATGATTCTCTCTCACTTACACACATACACACACATACACACACCAAAAAACACACGCACACATCTTCCGTCTTTTTTTTATACATTATAGTGCTCTACGTCCAGCTCCTTTTAATAAGGGCACTACTATGGGCACCTAGCACTTAGGAAAGGGATGGGAGGCCTCCCATTACAGAAAGAGGGTGGAGGAAACTAGGCAATTATACTGCGAGAAGGTTGCCTAAGTCCTCCTCGAGGAGCATTGCGTGGTGAAAAAGTACATGTGAAAAATCACAGAAGTACTTGCCCGAAAAGTCGCACTGGCTGGGAATCGAACCATGGTCTCCCGCGTGCCAATCCACGACCTAGCCGACTGAGCCATCGCACGCTCCAACACACACACCTTCCGTCATTCACAGTTTTAATGCAGTGTTGTACTTAGATTTTTGTTCTTCTGTCAATAAAATGGTTCTTGGATTTACAGGCCTTGAAGCCCTCGTATAAGTGAAATTCATTGGGTTCACTATTTCCCTCACGTTGTATTATGAGTGTTAGTTGAATTATTCGACTCTGTTAATTGATATCAAAAGTACTCGAAATTCAATTATTGTTTTTAAGAAAATACAAATTATAGAGTACTATCGGCTTCGCCCAAGACTTACTAAATAAAACACCATCGTGTGTTAATATGTAATGTGGAACGTTTTCAGTTAGAAATTTTACATTCATTCCTGACACTTCTAAGAACAAAAATCTTCCTAATAAAAACATATTTGTTTGGAATCCATACAGTTTATTTGGTCAAATAATAAGCTATAAAAAATTCTAAAAAATACAATTATGCTGAAAAGTACTGTGAATTCCTTATGCCATAAGATAATCGTTGGCCCTAAAGGGCCGTTGATTTGCAGTTTCTCCCGTATAATCTACGAAAAGGGCTATTTTTTAAAGCTGGAGAAGATTTAAAAACTCAAGAAGTGTATATTAAAAAAAAAATTATTTTTCTCTTATCTCACAACTCTATTACTAGAGCAACAAAGTCCTGGAGCTTCGTCTCTACATTTTTTATCGCCTTAAAAATACAAATACATATTCAACCTATTTAAGAATCTGGAAGATTTAATAGATTACTGTGAGGGTACTGATTAAATAGCTAATCTCCCATGCAGTGAATTCTTTATTAGTCAATTTTGACGCTGATGTTTCAATCTCGAAAAATGTTCTGCGTCAGTTTTTGACGCCTAAAATTGTATTCATTAGATGCATATCACGTTTTTCTTTCAATTCGCTCTCTTGTGACTTTTAGTATGGTGAAGACTTTCGTGAGCCCTAAAGGCTATTTTTTGTCAACTTTGTTAAGTTCTAATATATTTGATGGCAAGGTAGTTCGACATCCGATGGCCCTAAAAAGGACCAGTGAGTTTCTTAAGTAAACTCTTTTTTGACTGAAGTTTCCAGCAAACGTGACTTCCTGGAAACCTCAGGGTGATCTTCTCTGGCCTAATGTTGAAGCACCAGACTGGTCGAAAAAAAATTACGAAGTCTGAAGCTTTGGAGTTAGTTATAGAGATCTTTCCCAACGGCTCCTGGTATAACGTCGAAGACGTTGGTGTCCAAAACATCTTCTTTTTTTGCAGACTCAGTTGTTTTGGAGAGTAAGGTGGGGGGATTGGTTGGTGATGCTTGCTCATTGGAGACTGTTACGTTGGCTCAAGTTTTTTTTTCCTTCATAGCCGTTAAGTTCTCCCGGCGCAGACCTTGGAGAAGATCGGTGATTCCTGGTTGAATGCTTAGATCCAAAAGGGTAATATACAGTCGTTGGTCACTGGAGTTCCCAGCTTTGTGACGAACAACTGCGCTCGTGACGACTACCAGTGAATGACTGACTTGGTTTAATAGTGGCCGTCTTTAGTCAATATAGTCTTTTAATCGACGAATCGTTTTCGGAAATGGTAGTAAAAATGTGTTTGTTGGCAAGGTAGTTTAAACTCAGGTGGCCCTTAAAAAAATCACTGAGATTGATGGTTAAGTAGGGAATGTAAGTACTTATAATGGCCCTTAAAAGGGCCAGTGGTGAAACTTGCAGCTTTTCCTTATTATTGTTCTTGATGATGAAAAGCTGGCTGCAGGTAGCTTGACTCTTACCCTCGAAGTTTACGTGTACGGAGACCGTAATGAAGGGTGGTACACCGTTGACCAAAGAATATCTCGTCTTCAGGTCGTTCCCCGAATAACCAACCGCTCATCGTTAGTAGGGTAAGTGGGCCAAGAGAATATATTTTCTGTGCGTATGCTGTTGGGACGACTACTGAGAAGGAAGCTGTTATGACTGCCCGAGCTCCCCAGGGCTATCTTGCCTGGCTTGCATTTGCAGTACGAAATTCTCTGATGGCACCAGGCCAGATGGTGGAACGGCCACATAATTCTCAAGTGTTGGAGCAGGTTATGCTCTGGCTAGATACGTATCCTGGTATACCACTGGTGATGGTATCGGTTAGTATGTTTTTTCATTGGTCCCACTTACCAATCCTGGAGGTTCAGGATAGAAATCGACCTAGGTCACTTGCCCATTAGAGAAGTGTGTTGTCGGTAACCAGGATATCCAGATGCACGAATAACATCAACTCTCTCGATGCAGCTCGATGTACTGGCAGTAGTCAACTGCGAAAGTTTCCGGGACGCTCCAGCATATTATTACCACACTTATTTAATTCTGTTGCAGGTATCTTCGATTTTATGTCGACGCCACCTAGTGGATCCTACCGAACTAACGTGAAAAGCTGGCGTATTTTTGCAAAACTTTAAGCTCATTTATTGCTATTGTTATTAACTTTTTCAAGATAAAAACTATACTAAAACCATCCAGGAAGTGTCAAGAATTAGTATGCAAAATTTCAGTAAGATCGGTTGAGTAGTTTTCACGGTTAGCGATTACAACGGTTTTAGCGACTTTGCTTTATATGTTAGTAAGAAAATGAAAATGAGTTTATTGAGAAATAGTGATTAAAATAGCATACTTATTTAATGGTAACGTAGGATACTTTTGTGTTGCATTTTAATATTAAGAATAATTTATAAATAAGTAACACGTTGCTGTGCCACCCAACACAAAGTCAGAATAGAACAGTTTATTTTTATAATTAAATTACATTGATTATAGATATTTTTTATTATTAAATTATTTACCACAGATTAATTGAAGCTGATTTTTCACAACAGCCATATTCAACCTATTGTGAAAGACATTCATTATATCTTCTTATGTACTTATTATTACCACTATAATTTCGGTTTTTTATTTTATTACTAATAATACAATATTAACTATGTTATACTAAGTTTCCACCCCAACTTTTAAGACCTACCTTCCACTCTTAGACGCACGGTTACATAAAGAATAACGTTTAATAAGCAGGGAGCTGGCCGATGGAGCACGCAGGGAGCGGAGCTCTACAAGTATAAATCTCTCCTCAATATGTGTATACATAGATCCCAGCCAACAGCCCCCAAACTAAATAAAGTAAATTTCTCTTTCCTCCTTTGTGAATTCAACCCAACAAAAACTGTGTAGCCCCCCCCCACCCCCCCTTCTACTACCACCCACAGCCCTTAGGCAAATTTAATATCCCCCTACACCCTCCAAATTAAGGTAAAGTTCTTTCAATTTTTTTGTAATTAAAAAAAACAAGAAATCCTCAATTCCCCCTCACATGCCCTCAACTATTTCACCCCACAAAAACTTAAAAAAGGACCCCACAGCAACTCAATGGGTTTTTGGTTTCTGATGAAATTTGCTGAAATTGATATATCTTGTAGATTATAATCTTCTAAACAAAAGTTTCCATAGGCGCAAATTCTCACAATGAACAGTTTTTAAGTAAATAATTATTTAAGTCACCAATTCTGCAAAGGTTAGTTTGACAGTCGTCGCAGTACAGTATCTGAATGTACCTGCGATGGAAAATCATGCGATTGAACTTAATGTCAAATCCTGAAATCCATTATACTATTTTAATTTATTTTCGTTGTGAATGATTTAATTTTACTTTCTTAACTGTTGTAGGTGATATTGTAAGTATGTTAATTGTTGCATAAAGTAGCATAAGTATGTAACGCTAAATATTGACTACATTCCGCCTGGAAATAAAAGGAAAAAACCTCATTTGCCAGACATAAGGCCCAACATTCGGTCAAATTTTGAGCCAGGCACTCAGCCAGAACGGTGCTGCCGACTGATTACTTGTATGTTACTGTTTAACAAACTAACACTTTATAGTGCCAATAACCCACTTCATTATTGAAGAAGAAAGAGCGTCATTATATACATAAATACGGACCATTTTATCACTGTATTTTGACTATGTAGGAGTATCTATACGTACTCAAGGCATCGTCTGAGTCAATTACCTCGGAATCACCCATACGCATGTGTACATATTTACGTCACCAACTGTAATTATTGGCGTACAAGGATAAAACTTCGTCTCATATTAACAATACATATTTTAAACTGCCTTAAAACTTATTTGAATTAGCAGGGAAAATTTTTTTGGCTGAGAAAAATAGTAATATTAGGACTACTTACAATTTCACTGTGTTCGCAACCTGTACAGAAAAAACGAATGATAAAGTTTGAAGTCAAGGTCAACCATCGTGTTCGATAATACATTTTTTACTATTCAATGAAAACAATTATTTTTGAAATGCACTGTGTTCATGAAGTTTTAAGGAAAGATCATACAGCTCTGTATATTCACTAAATAAGGACAGACATTCAGCCAGACAATATGCCAGACATGTAGCCAGACATTGATTGAGACTTTGAACCATACTTTTAGCCATACATGAAGCCGTACCTTGAGCCATATTTGTAGCCATACATTCAGACATCGTGCCATACTTGGAGTTATACTCTTAGCTGTACAAGATGTGTCCAAAAAGCATCGGGCCTACCTCTACGACTCCACGCTAGCGTTTTTCTTCATTACCCGGTGCATGGCATCCTTCAAAGTAATCTCCGTTTGATTGAACAACACAGTTCCAACGATGTGACCACTTTTTGAAACAGTCTTGGAACTCAATTTTAGGGACGGCTTTAAGTCCTTTCGTCACATCATTCTCAACCGTCGTTTTGTCATCAAATCGCTGTCTTTCCAGGATTATAATCATAAACCCATGACTCATCACCAGTAATAACCTTTCTAAGCAAAGTATAATTATTATTGACCATTTCTAAGTTGTGCTGTGCGACTTCTAAGCGGAGCAGTTTCTGCTCTGCGCTAAGCAATTTTGCTATGAATTTGGCACATACGCGTGCCATTTTCAAATTTGAGGTTACAATATCCCAAATCATAGTTTTTGGTAAACCAAGGTCTTTTAGTTACCGTACAGTCATATGACGATCTTGTTCCATCGCAAGTGGCATCTGCTTAATATTATTCAATGTTTTTGTCGTTGAACGTCGGCCAGCACAAGGATCACTATCAACAGAAATACGGCCTTCTTTAAAACGATAAAACTACTCTTTTATTCGTGTTTTGCTCATATACTCATTTCCAAAAGCCTTCTGCATCATCTGAACAGTTTCAGAACTCGTTTTTCGGAGCTAAAAGCAAAGTTTAATGCAAATTTGTTGATCTTGCTTTTCAGTCATTTTAAACAATCATTAAATCCATCAAACTCAAAAATAACTTTGTAAACAAAGCCACGCTGCGCATTAAGTATGCGTCCGAAAGATATCAACGAGCAACTGCTGAGTTCGTAAAGCTTTCCCGTTAACGTTTATGTACCACAGAGGTCACTCGAACACTACAGCGCAGAGTTGTAGAGGTAGGCCCGATACTTTCTGGACAGACCTCGTACATTTAACCATACATTAAGCTATACGTTTAGCCACACATCGTACCACAATTGGAGCTATACTTTTAGCCATACTTTTAGCCATACATTCGGCCAGATATGGAGTCAGACTTTGAGCCATACCTTGAGCCACACATTTAGCCATATTTTAAGCCATACTTCAAGAACATACATTCAGCCAGAAATCATGCTATACTTGGAACTATTCTCTCAGCTATACTTTTAGCCAAACTTTTTTAACCATAGTTTGAGCCATACTTCAAGCCATACTTTCAGCCATACATTAAGCCATACTTCAAGCCATTCTTTTAGCCATAGGTTTAGCAGGACTTTAAACCAGTCATTTAAAATGAGTACCACATATTGATTTTTTATATATTACAGTTTAAAAACTGAATAATATGCAGTACCAGTAACCTTCTATTTTTAAGGTGTGATGACCGAGATACTACTTTTTGATTGGATCCAATGATATACGAACTCTCAAGTTTTAACGTGTACCCGCAGTTGGAACACACAAATGCAGTGTTTGCAGAGCGAAGGACAAAAAGTAAGAAAATATTTCGGTGACAGTGGTTCAAAATGGTTTTAAATCCTTGATTTAATCATTCAAGGAGAAAAACTGCCATTATTAACACAAATACGAACCATTTTATTACTGCATTTTGAGTACCTATACGAATGCTCGTGTGACTAACTCTAATCATTCGCATACCAGATTAAACGTTTGTTTGATATTTCCAATACATATTTCAACCTGCCTAGAAACTGATATGAATTAGCAGGGAAAATTTTGTTTGCTACGAAAAATAGTTATATCATTATTACGCACAATTTCTTGATGAAAACGACTTAGAATTTTGGCTTTTATCATTAAGGGAGGAAGAGCGATATTTTTTACATATAACGAACCATTTTATTGCTAAATTTTAACTATGCACAAGTACCTATACGTACTCGAGTTATCGTCTTAGTCAGTAACGTCGGAGTTACTCATATGCATATTGGTATACTTATGTAGCCAACTCTAATTATTCGCAGACCAGATTTAAAGTTCATCTTACATGTACAATACACAACTTTTAGTACCTAAGAACTTATGCAAATTATCAGGGCAAAATTTTCTTAGCTACGAAGAATAATTGTTTTATCATAATGTACAGTTTTAGTGTGTTCATGATCTGTACAGAAAAAACAAATGAAAAAGTTAGAAGTCCAAGATCCAGCACCGCGTTTGATGATATGTTTCCCTAGAGGTCTATGTATGTTTCTCACTATTTAATAAATACAAATATTTTTTAAATATACTGTGTTGGTTAAGTTCAAATAAGGAAAGATCATATAATTTTATTTATGAATTGTACAAGACCAGACATTTAGATAGACAATTAGCCAGTCATTTCACCAGACCCTTAGCCATACTTATAGTCATACATTTAGCCGTTCATTCAGCCTGACTTTGAGCCATACTTCAAGCTATACATTTAGCCGTACTTAAAGCCATACTTTAAACCATACATTCAGCCAGACATTGTGCCATAATTTAGCCACACTTTTATACATATATTCAACCAGACTTTTAGCCAGACGTTGAGCCAGACTTTAAGCCGTACTTTTAGCCGTACTTTTAGCCATATATTTAGCCAGACATTGAGCCATACTTGAAGCCCTACATTCGGCCATACTTTGCGCCATACTTTTAGCAATACTTTTAGCCACACCTTGAACCATACTTTTAGCCTGATATTCAGACATTCAGCCATATGTTTAGCCGGACTTTAAGCCAGTTATGCAACCAGACGGGTACCCTAAACTGATTTTATGAATACTACAGTTTAACAACCCGACGTTATATAGTGCCATTGACCTCTCATTTTTGAAGTGTGATGACTAAGACACTTTTTTTTATTAAATCTAAAGATTAACAAAATCTCTAAGTGTTAACGAATACTCGTAGTTGGAATACACAAACTCAGGGATTGCAGAACGAGGGCAAAAATTAAAAAAAATGTGAAAAGGTTACATTGGATGAAAACAACTTTTAATTCTTGCTTTTATTATTAAAAAGAAAGAGCGTCATTTTTTTCAGTAAAACGGACTATTTAATTAGTGTATTTCGAGTATATACGAGAACCTATACGTACTTGAGACATCGTCTAAATCAGTTACGTTTGAATCACCCATATGCATATATGCATACTTATGTAACTAACTCTGATTAAATAAGTGGCGTTGGCTCAGTGGTGGACATGCTTGTTACTGATACCACTCCATTTAAAGGGTCATGGGTTCGATTCCTGGTGAGTGCAGATTTTTTCAAAAACTGTTATAACCAGAAAGAGTTTTTGTGCAACCCCGACTATTTAGGAGCAGGTTTTTCTGTAGAATTTTCCTTTAGACTAATTTCAAGGTTTTTTCTTTGCCCCACAAGTCTTGGAGCCTGAATTAATGCAAAACAGTATTAGGGCTATAAGAAGGGATTAGCGGACCGAATGCCAGGCAGGGATTGCTAGCGTTACCGGCGAGGAGTGGTCCCTGAAAGTGGTTCATGGGAATTCTCCGGGGATGCTAATTAACCTGGATCCGATGCTTCGGTAGAGAGCGTGGACTTAACCACTGAGGTGTGGACATCTTGAAATACGGCGTCTTCTCCGAGGAAAGGCTACTTAGTGGCGAACGGACCCAATGCACCATTGGTGCAGAGAGTGGCAGCTTAACTGGCAAAGTGTTTTACCAGAGATACTCACAGTGTGCCCGTAGTATAATTAGATAATTTATCAATTAAGAGTTTGGAAATGGGCATGGCAATACACCCCTACACATAGGTGATGAGTGGGTGGCCCCGATGATGTCAATAAGCTGTCCAGGAATCCAGTAAAAAAAAAAACCTAACTCTGATTATTCACGTTACATGTTAAAAGTTCGTTTTACATTCAAAATACATATATTATAGTAGACACTTCATGCGCTCTTTAATAATAAACCTCACTGTTTTAAAAAATATTACGAAACTGAAGAAAAAGATGTCTTACTTTTGTTTCACATGTGTTAGTCCTTAATTTTGTAGGCATCACAGAAATTCTATTTCAGATAATTTTGGAATTGAGTAGTTAAATGTTATATACTGTTATTTTTACTAAAAAAAAAACATTATGATAATCCGAAAAAATTAGATAAAAAAGGTGAAATAAATTTTTGTAGCACACAACTATAATGTCAACTCATTTATTGACATTTAGCTGCGAGGGCCCAAGCACATACAACCTTCCAAAAGATTTTTTTTTTTTTTTTTGAAAAAAAAGAAAAAAGGTAATTTGGTTCAATATTATAAGCTTTATTTCATAGCATAGTGTAGGATAAATTAATCCCCTATTAGATCTCGCTCCAATCGCATACGTAAGATGATAAGATAACTAAAGCTTCCAATCTTCTACTAAATTATAATTGATTCATAGGAAACGATGATTAAATGTTTTTATGCTTAACGATACAATGTTATTAATATTTTTCTGTACGTTCTTGTAGGTGAAGAAAATTTAAAAGCTACTACCATACCTTCATCTTAGCCCAGTTTTCCAACCTAGATCATTATAAGCCTTTTAAAATAAGAGCACTCAATGAAACATGTACAAGAGTGGCTAAGCCGATTGACCGATCCGTTATAAAACGATCCATTCTGGTTGTATCAATTACAAGCAGCACTAATTTATTGATTTTTCGTAATAAACATATACAGTATTTTTATATAAGCGATTATATTTCTCTCAACATAACAAATGTCAGTAAAAATTCTAGAGTTTTCTTTTGTAAAGTCAAATTATTAATCATAATGAAAAAAAATGTACGACAAAATCGAAGGGTTTTCTGACGAACAAGACCTTTCAAATAAATATCCATTGTTTCCCAGCAAAGTACCACTAACTGTCGATTTTTAAAGTATCAAGACAAGTTTTTTATGATAGGTTACTTACTATGTCAGAAAGGAGTTGCAAAAAAAAAAAAAAATTTGCTCTTGAAAATCATTAAGGTATAATCAAATAACATTGACACTGCAAGACAATGCAAAAGAGGATTTTTATGCAGCAAATATGATTAAAATTCTTTAGCATCTTAAAATTAAACTATAAAAATTACTGGATAATTTTAATGATTTGATCTATTATACTCTTGCAGAATATTTAATTTTTTGTCGAACAAGACCTTTCAAACAAATACTCATTTTTTCCAGCAAAGGACCGCTAACTGTCGACCTTTGAAGTATTAAGACAATTTTTTTATAATCTGTTACTTACTATGCAAGAAAAGAGCTGCTCATACAAACAAAATTTGCTCTAAGAATCATTAAGGTATAATTAAATAACATTCACACTTTAAAACAAAGCATAAAAGCATTCTATTGAACCAAAGAGAGCATGAAATTTTTTATTACCTTACGAATTAGAACTATAAAATTTTAGTTGATCATTCAAATGATTTGACCCATGAAACTCTTGCAGAATATTTAATTTTCTGTCAAATAAGACGTTACAAATGAATATTTATTGTGTTCCAGTAAAGTACTGCTTGTAGCTGACTTTTAAAGTATAAAGAAACGCTATTTAGACGTACGACAAAATCGAGGGGTTTCCAGTCCACTTTGAGTCTGCTTTGCTGCAGTACGCAGCTTAAACGAATTGTTGGAGAGTGTCATCGTTACCTGTTATTACTTTGATGATTTTTCACAAATAAATTTTTCCCTCAGAGCAGCTTTATTCTTGAATAAAAAGTACACGATTTTTGAAGTTATTATTTTTACACTTTAAAAGTCGTCTTTTGGCACTACTTTGCAGAGACAATACAGTAGATAGACTAGGCCGATACGAGCACATGCCGAATCCAGCACACATCCCCCTCCCTGCCCACGTGCATGACTGTGCTCTGACAGCTACGACTCTGCACGAAGCGCTAGGGGTTGTGCACAGCTTCCTTCTCTCTGGTTTGCCTGTTGGAGAGCGTGTTGTTTTGTATGTACATGGATGAGAGCCCCAACCACACGCTTATATCTGTGAGGTGTGAGGTGTGACAAATAAGTGTCACCTTCCCAAGGTAATGCGTGTACACATATACATGTTTATCTACATACATAGATAAATACTTACGTACGATGCGTGTATGTATAATTTTTATAAAGATTTTTAATTTAAAATGTATGATGGGTAGGTAATAGGGTAGGATTAGAGTTAATGATGTAGCACAGTATATTTAGATCGAGTGGTCCTTGGTTTCAATTTGACTATGTATAGATTTTTTTATGGGTGGACTGTTCATGCACAGCAGCAATAGAATCAACAAAATAACAGCAGTAGGAATCATCTTGTTTGTGTATCGACAGGTCCTTCGTTCGAATTTGACTACAAGCCTATATATAATGTGTTTTATTCGAGGACTGTTTACGCACAGGTAAAATCAGCAGTAGGAGTTATCTTGTATTATTATAACCTTTCTACGTATAGCTAAGAGATTTAACGATACACTTACCTGTAGGATACATCAGCAGCCAGAACTATCTTTTATTTATGACCGAAGTGTCTCAGCCATACGCTCTTTTACATGCAGTACAACCAATACTTATGACTAAGACAGGGTTTATCTGAATAGATACGAACACGAATGGGACAAGGATGGAATTTTTTAATTATAAGGTGATTAGTTTCGTTAAAAACAAATTTTATTCAACTTTTTTATCATTTATTTTTTAAGTAATAAAAATATTTGTTTTACAACATTTTAATAAAATTTAATTTGTATATAATACTTCGTCATACTTTTTTTTTCTTCTTCCCTCCATTAATGGTACTCTTCCTCTTCCTTTTTTTGCTGACGGTTGTCGAGTTTTCAAGTTCAACTGGTGGTGGTGGTGGGGGTGGTAGTGGTGGCATATTATCCTGCTGACTGAGGTTCTTAGTTGATAAATCCAGAGGCTGCAGTACGTCACTATTCGGGCCAACTATTGGGACGCTGCCTCGGACATCACCAATTGTTTGACCGGTGACCATGTAAGGTCAATTATTGGTGGTGATGCAGGTCGTGGTGACGGTGATGTTGCCCGATGACTAGTATACTTCTTTTCGAACTCCTCCGTAAATGAAGGAGTTGGGCTTGATGGTGATATCAACGGCAAATGTGTATTTAGTATTACTGGTGGTATAGGGTCAACATTTGACAACTTTGCCTTTGATACTGGTGACCACGTGAGGTCAATTATAGGCGGCAGTTCAGGAGGTGGCGGTGACCACGTGAGGTCAATTATGGGCGACAGTTCAGGAGGTGGCGGTGATGCCTGACGTCTAGCGATTTCACGCTACTCATCGAACTCCTTCGTAAAAGAAGGAGTAGGACTTATTGATGTTATCGGTGGAAAGGGTCCATCGAATAATAACGGTGATATTGGGTGAGCGGCCAATCTCTGCCAAAACAAATCATCGTCGTTGCGGTCATCACTTTGTAAATATTCAACTAATTCACCCAGCTCTTCTTCAACTGGCAGCGATGGAAAAAGGCGATCAGCGATGAGCGGCCCTGCATCCTGAGAGTTATGTGGTTGCAGCAGCAATTGATGGTCAGCGACGACTTGTCCTGCATCCTGAGAGTTGGTGATTGGTGAAGACTCAAACAACTGCTTACAGACTTCCATTTCCAAACGCTCCGTCGGTGTAAAAGATACTTGGCGAGAATCCATGTCGATGAATGAATGAATTTCTGAGGGACTAACACCTCGTTTAAATAGGCAGTTGAACAGCTACGCCGAAAAATTGTAGTATTAGAAAAGGATACAATTATGTCTGCTACTATCTCTCTTCTTAAAATGCAAATAGCATTATACATAAAGAAATCCGTGAGAAGGGGAAAACTGCGTCTTTCATATATTGGACCATCAGTGAGCAGAAATCCATAAGTATGGGAAAATTTTATTAGAAAAGGATACAATTATGACTGTATCTATCACTCTTCTTTAAATGTAAACAGCATTATACATGGAAAAATTCATGAGTAGGGGAAAACTGCGTTTTATAGCCATTTGACCATCATTGTGCGAAAATTCATGAGTAGGGGAAATGGCACATTCAAAATACACCCCCCCCTTCCCACCTAATACATACATGTGTATGTACGCAAGTTAGTCATGCACTTGATTTTCTTCGAGTGGCAAAATAAATTTGCCCACTTCTACAACATCATTCAAGGAAGCAACAAGTCTGAAAGAGGAAAACAGCAAACAAGGAGCTCAATTCCAGAAGGAAAAGGAAAAGGAATATCAACGGTAGCCGAAACAGAAGAAGCAGTAAAGGAAGTGGTCCATAAATTTGACGCAGCAAAAGTAAGAGTGCCTCGATTTTAAAATCATAAAATCTTTTGCTTTTTTCCCTTACATAGTTGCCTGAATATGTATGTCTAAAGTTGTTTCTACTTTTTCCTAAAACTCGCTTGACTAAAACTATCTTTTTGAAAAACTTTTCGTAAAAAAAATATTTTTCATAATTTTTTTTCTGACACATTTTACTTTAAAATTTAGCTACTAAGAAATTTTTTTATCAAACTAAAAATATTTTTTCTCATAGTTTTATTATATCAATCTACATAGGTTTGATACCAACTGCTTTTCATAAATTATTTTCTACTTTTTCTTATACGCGCTCAACTAAAACTATATTTCTGAGAAAAAATTTTCCAAGTGAAAATATTTTTCCTGACACATTCACCGTTTACTTATTTTTTATTCTCAAAGTGAAAATTACTTTTCCTTTCACATAATTAATTACATCTACTACATTTGCTTCATTCACACTGCCTTTAAATTTTTTTTTTATTTTTCAAACTTAAATTATTTTTGTTCGTTTTAGCTTGACTCAATTTCTGTACCTACACCAGCATTAGGAAAAAAATAGCTAGGACGATAAGCAGCAGCAAGCAGTGTGCCATAAAGTTACAAGGACTGAAGTATCCCACGAGACCCATCCAGCAGCAGCAAAGGTAAGTTATCTGTATTAGAATGATTGGTTTTATTTTTCTTTCTACGATGTATTGTAAAAGAATGTTTTCACTTTCTACTGCGGTCGTGATCTTCATATTATAAATTTCTTCCATTTCTCAGATAGAAAAAAAAGTATTTTTGTTTTTCAAATAATTCATAATGCAGTGTTCATTCACGTATTCCTATTTTTTTTACAGCATTACGATGGTCAAGACAATATCGACTTATCATTCAGGAAAAAATTCAACATTACGTCTAAAGATCGATTAGTAGAAGAAAAAAGAACAAAAAAAATGGAAAAAGGTATCTTTTGATATTTTTTTAGTTTTTCTAATTTTACTTGCGTATAATCTAACCTCACTTTAAAACTAAAAATTTTTTTACACAGCAGATGTCAGTATTATTTGACGATGTCTTCGAACAAGTGTGTAAAAATTTCATCCCACTACCACCACCAGTCTCACCAATTCAATCAGATGGTACTTTATGGTGGCTCTTTGATGAAGAGGATGATGACAACGACGATGAATTACCTCATCAAAATCAAACACAACCAAAAGAAAAATTAGAAGTGCCAGCAATAAAAGAAGATGTCCTTTTAATGCCACCTACAATAGAAGTAAAGGATATACCGCTACCATCTCCTATATCATGGAGCGAGTGGATGGAGCTCTACAAGCAACCACCACCACCTCTTCCATCATCAACACCACCATTACCACCAGCTCCGACTCTACCATCACCATTTAAAGAATCACCGCTACTACCACTATCACTAACACTACCACCAACATCATCGCATCAGCAGCAGCAGCAGCAGCAGCAGTCACCATTGTCAATTCAACCGCTGCCAGAGAATATTGAGGAATGGACGGAAGATGATAAAAAAGAACTGGATATGAGAGTCCAAATCTTGCTAAAGCAGCAGGACTTAAAAATAAGTGCAGGTAAAATTATAAAAATGATGAAAGTTCGGTTGAAAATAATCGAAAATAATCGGAAAAAATCAGAAGAAAAAGAGAAGCGTCAAGCTGCCCAGCTGAAAAAAAAAGCGATTGAATTAAAAGACAAGAAAATAAAAAGAGAAAATGAAGAAAATGAAGAAAAAAATATGAATGTAAAAAAAAAAGTTATAGTTGTTGAATAATGAAAATTATTTTTGTAATTTCGTAAGAATATAACTGTATTACTAAATGTAATAAATATTATTTAATTTTTTCAATATTCAGTCTTTTATTGTAACATAATGTTAAACTTCTTTTTAGATAAGAAAAAAAACTTCTAAAATTAAAGTTTTACCACAATTATTAATTAACTTTTTGTTTAATGTTAATACCTTTTTAATAACTATAATATTATCATACCTGTAATACTGACTTCTTGTAAGGTATTTACCACCACCCCCAGTCATCTCTTTCTCTCATTCACACACATACACACGTGCTTCCCACCCCTATTTAAATATGCTTTTTGCTAAACTCTGAAGGTATTTAAAGGAGTTTACGTTGACAGAGCAGTTCATTTTAACCCAGTGACTCGATTACTAAGCTTCCTCCTGCAAGAAGTCATGGCTACTGTACAGCATTTCAAGGATTCGGCTACTTTTCTGTGGCAATCATACCAACAAGTTGTTAAAAGTAAAGTCAACGCTGCTCAAATTCAAAGACTGTTAGATTGTAGTCTTGTAACACTGAAGGATGCTGATACTTTTAGTAAGAGTTGCAAGTTAACAACCTCTGTAAAACAAAAATTTCAAGCAGCTGTGGCTTAAATCAAAACTACCGTACAATTTCTTTATGACCATTTGAAAACAAAAGAGGCGGAGAGAATATTTATAGATGAACCTTAAGTTTTTGTGGCCGACAGTGAGCAAGAAATGACAGCAGCAGTCAAGGCATTCGAAAATGAACCTGCAATTTTTATATTAGAAAGTATACAAAAAGCAGGCCTTGCAATAAGCATCCAAGGTAAAGGTGTGACAGAAACGGGCCCTACAACAAGCATTCAAGATGAAGGTATGATAGAAGCGACAGCAGATCCCGTTCTCCAGGATGATAGATCAGTTAATTTAAATGACGTTAATAGTGCATTTGAAAAACGCATTACGACAGCTTTGATCGTCAATTTAAAACACCTAGATCTGAAAAAGTTTTTAAAAGACGCTAAACATGAGTTTGTAAAACGGATCCATCGATCTCTTAGTGAATATAAAGCGTTAAAAGTAAATACAGTGTTGGCAGCTGAATATGTAATAGTTAAAGATAATTTTGAAAATGTAGATTTAAAATACTTTAACACAAAATCACAAGCTATATTCCAGACAACAGACTTGAATGAGTGGTTTGATGTGAATATACAACAGCCAATAGAAAAAAAATGGATGATTTTAGTGACAAAGAATCAGGCTGGTCTTTGATTTAGTTGTGAATATTAATAAACTGAATCCTATGCAAGGTAGTTCTTTTATAGATTTTCCAGGTTACATAAAAAACAAAAATGCTTGTGTAAATGTAGTGAACAGAGACGTTCAGTGTTTTAAATGGGCTATTCTGTCAGCAATACATCCAACAAAAAGAAATCCAAATTGAGTCTCGAACTATGTTCAGTACGAAAACGAGTTAAACTTTGATGGAATTGATTTTCCTGTTAACCCAAAGCAAATTTGAAAATTCGAAAACCAAAATAAAGTATCGGTGAATTTCTATTTTTTTAAAAAGAGGAATGATGTATACAATGTTTTTCCCAGTCACTTAACAATAAATAAAAAAGAAGTCCATGTGAATCTTTTACATCTTGAAAGCTTCTATGTAGATCATGAAGAAGATGATAATATAAATGAAGGTAATGATCATTTAAACGGAGAATACAAACATCATTCCGTTTGGATAAAAAATTTATCCCGCTTGGTATGTAAACAATTATCTAAACATGGACATGCAGTACATATATGTGATCGTTGGTTTCACTATTTTTCACCAAAACAAAAGTTAGAAAAGCATGAAGTCGATTGAAGAATTCTAAATAAGTGCAAAATTATACTGCCCAATAGAAATCAGAAAGATGATATACTACAGTTCAAAAATTTTACGTATAAAAACAAAGTACCTTTCGTTGTACATGCAGACTTTGAGTGTTTACTAGAACCTACGAAGAGCAGTCGTGCTTATCAAAGTCAAAGAGCATTCAGTATTGGTTATTTTGTTAAGTGCTCTTACGACGATAGCAAATCAGAATATAAGAGTTATAGAAAAAGTTACGAAAACGATGATGAAACACCTGCTAAGTGATTTGTACGTTCTCTGTATCTTCTTGCTCTAAAACTAGAAGAATTATACAAAAATCCTATAAAAATGACAAATTTAACACTTGAAGAACAGTTGAAATATAATGAAGATTCTTTGTGTCACATATGCAACCAACCATTTAGCTTGGATGATATAAGAGTTAGAGATCACTGTCATCTTACTGGAAAGTAAGTTTTACTTTTTTAATATATTATATCATAAAGCGTACAATATTTTTTTATTTTAGATACCGTAGTCCCGCTTATAACAAATGCAATCTTAATTATCAAGACTCAAGAATGATTCCCGTAATTTTTCAGAACTTGAGCGGATATGATTCACATTTGTTTGTAAAAGAACTTGCTACATGCCTCTCGGGAAGAATTCAACTTCTACCACAAACAAAAGAAAAATACATTTCATTTACA
The DNA here is from genome assembly GCF_036245765.1 of Copidosoma floridanum. Taxonomy (NCBI): domain Eukaryota; kingdom Metazoa; phylum Arthropoda; class Insecta; order Hymenoptera; family Encyrtidae; genus Copidosoma; species Copidosoma floridanum. Next base: position 1,054,677 of record NW_028321911.1, read on the forward strand.
AAATATGTGGAAGGGACTGATGTTAGTCTTCGATTTATTGATTCCTTCAAGTTTTTGACTTCATCTCTTGATAAGTTGTCATCTCATTTAAAGGAATTAAAAATACTGGAAACAGTATTTTCAAATGATGATCATTACACTACAGATCAAATAAATTTATTTAAAAAAAAGGTGTGTACCCTTACGATTATACATCTTCTTTTAAAAAACTTAACGGCTGCCATCAAAAGAAAGTTTCTACAGCAGCTCACTCGAAGCCCATATCAGTGATGAAGAATATGAACATGCTATAAATATTTGGAATACTTTCAACATACAAACACTTGGGCAGAATTCCGACTCATATTTAAAGACAGATGTATTGTTACTAGTTGAAATATTTGAAAACTTTAGAAATAATTTTCTTAAGGCATATCATTTAGATCCAGCTCATTATTACATAACGCCTGGCCTAACATGGGACGCGATGTTGAAATTTACAAATGTGAGTAATATGTGCAAAGTATTAAGATCGTTACACATATATAATTTTTATAAATAAAATTATAATTACAGGTAAAATTGAAACTGTTGACTGACATAGATATGGTTATGTTCATCGAGCGTGGAATTTGTGGTGGTATAAGCCAATGTTGCAATCAGTATGCCAAGGCCAATAATTCGTACATGAAAGAAGGCTATAAAGCTAATAAAAGTTATAAATATTTATTGTATTATGATGTTAATAATTTGTATGGATGGGCTATGACCAAACCATTGCCTTATGGAGGCTTTAAATGGATTCAAAATGTTAGTCCAGTTGGTATTTTGAACGTGGCAGATGATGGAGAAATAGGTTACATACTTGAAGTGGACTTTGAATATCCTAAGACTCTTCACGATGCCCATAAGGATCTACCTTTCTGTGCTGAGCACATCGCACCTCCAGCGTCCAAGCAAAAAAAATTGATGACTACACTATACGATAAACAATGATATGTGATCTACTATCACGCGCTCAAACAAGCCGTAAGCCATGGTCTTCGCATAAAAAAAGTTCATAGAGTTTTACAGTTTAACCAAAGTCCATGGTTAAACGAATATATAGACTTTAATAGTGAAAAGCGTAAGAATGCAACGAATGACTTTGAGAAAATGTTATATAAATTATTTAATAATGCTGTGTATAAAAAAACGATGGAGAATGAGCGCTAACATATTGATGTCAAGCTTATTAACAAATGGGAAGGACGTTACGATGCAGAGAGTTATATCGCTCGACCAAATTTCCACAGCTGTGACATATTTGATGATCAGTTAGTGGCTATACAATTATTACGCACTGACATCACCATCAAGAAGCCAATATATGTTAGATTGAGTGTCTTGGAGCTATCTAAGACACTTGTATATCAATTTCATTATGACTTTGTGAAAAGTCAAATGGCAGATCAATGCAAACTTTTATACACAGACACCGACAGTCTTCTGTATGAAATATCAAATAACAATACCTACAATGTGATGCGTGAAAATATCATAGAATTTGACACATGGGACTATCCTATCAATGATGATGTTAACATGCCTCGTAGTAATAAAAGAATTGTTGGCCTTATGAAGGATGAGTGCAATGGAAAAGTCATGATGGAATTCGTAGGATTGAAGAGAAAAATGTATAGTGTAAGGATTCAAGACCAAAAGCCATTGAAGAAAGCCAAGGGCCAAGGGTGTCAAGAGCTCAGTAGTAAATACTATGATGGACTTTGATGATTACATCAAGTGCTTATGCGAAAATTCTAGTATGACTCGAGAGCAAAAAAGTATCAGGTCACGACATCATCAGCTCTTTACTGAAAAAGAAACAAAAATTGCGCTCAGTGCGCATGATGACAAACGCTATTTCCAATCCGGTTCTACTGACACCCTACTATGGGGTCATTACAGCATAGTGGAGAGGAGATTAGTAAACCAAGGTAAAGAGCTAGAAGGGGAAAAGACAGCTAATCTGATCGAAAATGAAGAAGTAGGGATCGAAACAGCAAATCAGAATAAAGAAACAGAAAGAGAGAAGACTGCTCATCTAAAGCCATCCAAAATAGAGGGGGAAGTTACAGTGGAGGGGAAAGTCACAATGGAGGGGCTAGCTCCATATAAGGAAGTGTCACAGTCAGCAGAGCTTATTATACTACACGCTAGAGGTTCAAATAGGACTGGACTGAAAAGACAACAAGAGCCCCTATCGCCATTAGTAGTCGTTTCTGACAAGGTTACACCGAGTACAAAGCCTAGACTTCACATAGGTTAGCATGATTTTTTTCAATTTTTTTTCTTTAAAAAGAAAAAAAAAAAGAAAAAAAAAGAAAAGAAAAAAAAAAAAATGTTGCAGATAGATCTTGCACAACTCAATAACATCGCTAACAAAGGTTTTCTGCCGAAGAAAAAAATTTCCGACATGATTCCACACACAAAAAATATATGGTGACCAAACTGAGGAAGGTCAACACTAGATTTGGGCCAACAGTAGTAGCTGAGTTGGCTGACGATTTTCAAATATTTTTACCGTTTAAAATATGCATAGCTCTGTATGATAATGATGATTTTTATAACGAACTGCTGGATGCTGTTAATATCTTAAGAAAATAAAATGACAATTTCTCTCAAATTTGAAGTATTAATTTCTCGAATACACTTCCTGTTACAGTTATAACGATTTTTTTCTTAATATTATATTCAATTTAATACATCATATTGAACAAAATTTCCTTCACACATTTTTTAAAAATTAAAAAAGTTTTATTTTAATAATTTATTTGATCAATTATAAAAAAAATATTTTTTACTTGTTATGGAAAAAAGATTTTTTCATAATTTACGCTTATCAATCCAACTATTGTAAGTGTTGTTAAAACCCAACCACTTTACAAAAACTTGCTGTCCACGTCTTCAAAAAAATTTTTCCACCAGGTAAATATCAGGATTTTTTGTTTTTTGCAGTTCCTGCTCATAAAAACCTCCGGAGATAGGTTGATCTCGATAATCTTTGAGACGATACGTAGTTGGATTTGTTCCTGCGACATTAGTAATTGTAAATAATTCTGTTGACCAATTAGGAGTAAAGCCTTTTTTAAATACTTGTTTTATTTTGCTCACGCGTACTTTATCACCAACTTTGAATTTTGGTTTTGGTTTGCTGCTACGTTTGCATCTTTTTTTGAATTTTGTCAGGACTTGAATTTCTTTTTCAGTAGTAACATCTTTTGGTTTCATACCAATTGTTTGATGTTTTCTATTATTATTTAATTCGATCAACGTTCGTAAAACATGGAACCATTTGTAATTGCCTTGTAAGCTAAATTGTTTCCACATAAGGTCTTTTAAAGTACGATTGAATCGTTCGCATATAGATGCTTTGAGGTTGCTGTAGGTTAAGTATAAGTTGATTTTATAATTTTGCATTAGATTTTGAAACTTAAAATTGTAGAATTCCTTGCCGTGGTCAGTTTGCAAGTTTACTGGCACCCTTCCGTCCTTTAATATAGACTGCATCGCTTTTGACACTATTTCACCTGTTTTTTTCTTTATCGGTACAGCCCATGCATACTTTGAAAAAACATTTATTACAGTAAGTATTTACTTATAACCTTTGTTTTTACTAGCGTAAGGCTGCATCTCGACAACGTCCGCTTGCCAAGTCTCATCTAAGCCACGCACGTCAAATTTTCGACGAGGATAATTACGTCTTGCTGCCTTGTGAAGTTCCTCGACAACTCGTTCCATGTGTTAAATGTCTAAATTTATTTTTGTTGAATCAGCTTGAATAAATGGGAATTTTTTTTGTAAATTGTATATGAAAATTCGAATGCTATCTATTTCTTTTTCAATACTTATAATTTTTTCGGTTAAGTAAGCACGGCTTACAGCATCTCGAGGTTGTTTCGGTGGTGCAACATTGCACAATCTTTTATTATCTAAGTCATACTGTCCATCTTCAGTAAGTTTGTATCCGACACCGGGAGGACCTTGGGTACCGCCTTTACTCCTACCTAGTTTACGACCAAATACATCAACACTCATTGTGATACTGAAACAAAATGACTGCTCACCTTAATATATATACCCTGCCTCACGTAGCTCTTCAATAATTAATATTATTTCATTGTCATGACTTGGATTTCCTGCCGATCTTTCAGCTGTGAGTAATTGTAAACGATCCACAAGTTCGTTGGGATTGTCCCAGTGCACGTAATCTACATGCTGTGTTTTTCGGGCGATTTTGTATTGTGGTAATAATGATCCTCCAGTTTTACTTGGAACGCAATCGAACATAGGAGCAATAATTTGATTTAATTTTTGACTGTTATGTTGCCTAAGAGGTTCATTTTTATCAAATCCTCTTCTATGAACACTCGAAATTTTTAAAAGCATATAATAATTTTGCATATCCTCTTCCGTTGTAAGATTTGTATTCGAACGTTTTTTTATGAGTAGCTCCATTAATCCGTCAGTCATTGGAAATTCGAGTTTGTCCATTGTAATTTTATTATTATTAAAATGTATTGGTAAATTCCCAAGTTGATATGTTCTGTTTTCTTTTCGTACTTCATACATCAAATCCAATAACTTTTTTTGATTATTATCAAGCATTTGCAAATATGAGTTCCTCGATAAGTTTTCATTGATTTCAACATTATTAGACATATATTAAATAGTTTTATTCATTTCATCAGTATCTTCATTCATATTATCATCACTTTTACTGGTAGCAGACTCGAACACCGTACTATTATCATCGTTGGGTGGTTCTTTAGTTTTTGCTTTCGTAACATCTTTATTTTTATCGTTATTTAAGTAGTTATAAGTTACAGATGAATTTCTTTTATTTTTCTTAGTTGTAGTAACAATTTCCTGTGAAGGTTCTGTTATTGGTTTAAGAGTTTCGCTTAGGACTTTTTCAACTTCATCTTTTTCCAACTTTAACTGTCTGTACTTTTTTTTTCACGGCCTCTCTTGCCTTTACTAATTGATTAAGTACGTCTTTTTCTCCTTCATACATGTTGATGCTTTAATGGCTTTCGTTAGACTACAAATTTTTGCTATGTACCTCTTATATGTAAAGCAAAATTGTTAAAACCTTTTCTATATCGACCATTTTTAATCTGTACATCCTTGTTTATAACAACAAATCCATACCGATCATCATTCCAACAGCTAGAGCATAACTCTTTAAATTTAGTATATGGCATATTTGAATTTACATGATCATTATACACATGTCTCAAATTTACTTCATACTGACGAAATAAAGCTAAAAAATTTACGTTGTCTCTCACAAAATGCTTTGGTACTTGAGCATATGACTGACAAAGATAGAAACAGTCTACATTCTTATGTCTTCCCTTGCAGAAAAAGGCTTTCACATTATCTTGTTTTTCACAAGCTATATCATCGAAAATAATAATAGAATTTGGTAAGGCATCATCTGGTGAGACTACTGCTTCGCGTTCACTGAAAGGTAAGTACTTCACACCATCTATAGGTTCTAATAGCTCTTTTAAACATTTGTATTTGGGTTGATTCAATGACTTTAAATATACGTATATAGTTTTAAATTTCAGTCCGTTATGATGTACTATTAATGCTAATAAGCTATTGGTTTTACCACAGTTGGATGGACCACAAAATACAGCACGAATACTATCTGGAAGGAGCTTTCCATGTCAATTTACACGCTTTTCTTGTTTTACAATAGCATCAAAATTTGGAACTTGCAATGTTACAGACTGTTCTTTAAATTTCATGTCTGTGCTGTATAACGTAATAGTTACAACTGAACTGTGAGATTAAATGATACTGCCTTTTATACTCTTACATTTTTTATGTTATACTATGACTACATTGCAACTGATCTGATGAGTATAAGTATACATATTTTTTTCTCAATACTCAGT